>NC_088784.1:107487479-107790509 GCF_958450345.1 Calliphora vicina
ATACATTAGTAATTTACACAAGCCAGTAAAAAATTCTGCTTTTTTTAGACGTATTTTCGAAACAATCAAATCTTATATGCCCTTCACCAAATTATACTTTAAAAAAAAATTGTTTAATTTTCACATACATTATTTTTTTATAGTAATAAAATTTTATGAAATTTTTTTTTTAAAAAATTTCTTTCAAAATTTTTAATTTTTTTTATTTTTAAAGGAAAAAAAGTCGGGTCAAAAAATATTAAAAAAAATCGGGTCAAAAAATATTTTTCCCGATTTTGACAAATTGTAGATCCGTCTTATTATGGTTATATACGTAGTTGCAAAGGTCATTAGATATCAATATTGTCTAGATTAATACAGATATAGATATAAAAAAGTAAGAAAGAATGATTGGGCAAGCCCGACCATATAATACCCTACACTAAGTAAAAGAGCAAATACATTTTTCTTTTAAAATTTAAATAATTTATATTTTTGAGTGATTTTCGGAAGTGGGCCTTATATGGGGGCTATGACCAATTATGGACCGATCACCATGAAATTAGGTCGTGTGATTTATGTCTATATTAAAGTTAACTATGTTTAAGCGATTTATGCACGTTAAAGTGATTTTCGGAAGCGGGCATATGTGGGAGCTATGACTAATTATGGACTTGTGGAGATACATATATAAATTAAACATTTCTGACCGATAAAGTCAAATTTCGGAAGGACATTTGTATGGGGGCTAGGTGAAATAATGGACCGATTTCAACCAGTTTCAATAGGATTGGTTCTTGAGCCGAAAAAATAATATGTACCAAATTTCATCGAAATATCTTCAAAATTGCGACCTGTACTCTGCGCACAAGGTTTACATGGACAGCCGTCCAGACGGACGGACGGACATCGTTTAATCGACTCAGAAAGTGATTCTAAGTCCATCGGTATACTTTAAGGTGGGTGTTAGACTAATATTTTTGGGCGTTACAAACATCTGCACAAACGCATTATAAAAGTTGTTTGTTTATCTCTTCACCTTCTACAATTCTTTTGTGGCGTTTTTTATAAAAAAAAATATTTTCACAAAAATTAGCTTTTTCCAACATAAATTTGTTAATGATATAAAATCTTTTCACATTAGATTTCAATTCGATTTCATGTGAATCGGTTCTGACTTTATTTGTTTCGGTTCTAAATATAATTTATTAATCAAATCCAAATGAACCCTTTCCGATTATATTCGATTTCAAATGAACCGCTTCAGTTTTTATTCGATTTTAAATGTATCGGTTAAGAATTTATTTGTTTTTAGATGAACAGTTTCAGACTTTATTCGATTATAAATTAAATTGATTCCAAATGAACCGGTTGAGATTTTAATCGGTTTCCAATGAACCGGTTTAGTTATTATACGATTTCGAATGAACCGGATCAGTTTTAATCGGTTTGGTTTTTATTAGATTCCGATTTTACTGGTTTTTTACTGTACTGGTTAAATTTTATTCGATTCCAAATGATCCGGATCAGTTTTAATCGGTTTGGTTTTTATTAGATTCCGAATGAACAGTTTCAGATTTTATTCGGTTCTAAATAAAAAGCATTATTTTCGTTTTTTTAACCTGCTAAATTTAGATTTCCATTCGATTTTAAATGAACTGATTCAGATTTTATTCGACTCCATATTAATTTACTATGAGAAACAAATATAAAATTTAAAAGAATTAGTGGAACAATTATAAATAAGAAAACATGATTGTCTAATTATAGTATGGTGTAGCATCATAAATAATCATAATGTGATACTACTTAACCATAATTTAGTCCAATGTTAAAATTATTTGTTTATTGGGGGTCATAAACTAAAACTCTTTTCGTTTATTTTCTACTTTTTTCAGTATCTTTCTTTATTGAGTCTATCTGATATAATGTTTGTAGTAATTTATTTGTTTAAGAAAGAAAAACAAAAACAATTTGATAATAGGAATCAAACAATAACAAATTAAAATCCCACTTGATTTTATTTTAATGAAAAATTGTTCAATTGCAATGCAATTGAACCAGCTTCAAGCTTTAGGTGTGAATTTACATAAAATGAGTTTTATTTTATGACGGAAAAAATAAATGTCCTCAAATGAGTTTTTTCTGACGGCTATTAAAAACTCCTTTTTTAAGTGTTTAATGTGGACTTTTATTTTTACGTTCAAAAATAACACTTTTAGATGCATTTTTATTTTTAAAGTTACAAAATAACTGTTATAAAATAACTTTTTTGATATCACTTATAACCGTTACGTTCCCTGGATAAAAGACAAAAAAAGACCTGGGGGCCCATATAATTTATTTCTAAATAAATTTCGGATTTTTTAAAGTTTTTTGCGATTTTGATCTTGAAGTTGAAGTTCTTTATGACAAGGGCTACAACTTTGTTTCAGAGAGTAAATCAAAATTCCAAACTGTTTGCAAGATATGAGCCTGAGAAAATGACACCGAGGCCCCAAATATTTGGGGACCCATACAAAAAATAGTGCATGACTGGTCTTTTATCACGTAGTGGTGTCCGTATATGGTTATATTTTTTCGTGTTGCACTGTCTTATTCTTGACCAATTGCCTTAAATCTAAAAAAATTTAGATTTTTTTATAATGTTATTTGAAATTAAATTTTTTCTAAATTTTTCCTGGTTACCCCAATAAAATCATCACTTAATTTAAGATAATTTACTGCCAAAATCTTAATTGCTTGTTATATATTTTCTCACTTCATAAGTTAATAATTAAATCAACCATGAATTACTAACAAATTATGTCTATAAACTTGCTAAAAATGCCAACAATCTGTGAATTGCCTTAATTCTGTTTACAACAATAACTTTTTACAATAATAACAACATGTATGCACATTTAAATATGGAGTGTGTTTGAGTGAGGTTGAGTATGAGTGACTAAATACGTCATAAGGGCCAAACATTTATAAATGTTTCCCAACATGTCTGTACTCAACACAACTCACCCAACCCTACAATAATGCTAGATAGAGTATTTATTACTCGTATATGAAGTGAATGGAAGAACGTAGCATTTATTTTTTTTGCAAATTTAGCAATGTTGCCACAATATTGTTAGCAGAAAGCTTTAAAAACCGCCATAAGGAAAAGTCGTAATGTGTTTGAGCTACATACTTTCAAAAAAGTTTTTACGTTATGTTTGTTTATAGCTTCTATAAGAATAAAATTCAAAATCTACGATTCATTAGTTTTAATATGAGATCAAAAATTATAAAACAGGACTATAAAATCTGATTCAATAAGTCCCTGACTTTTTGAATTTCCTGTGAGAGCGGGAGTGTTAAAAAAATCGAATAAATTTATTCTCCCTTATTGTTTAATATTAAAGTAAAAGAGCTTAAATTTATTAAATATCATTGTTTCATTGTCAACGAGCATAAACTTAAAAAGAGAACTATTAATGCGTGAGACCTACGTCATTATTGATCAAAGTCAAATTTGCGTCACCATTGGCAGTTTAACTGAAAGGGCAACATTGTTGCTGTCAACAGGCATCTGTCAGTCAAACTAAAGCGAATTTCGAAATTCTGGAGAACTTAAAATTTTGTATGGCCATGGAAAACCTTGTCTAAAGTAAAAGTTTAAAAATTCATTATTTTGACCGACAAACACTGGTTTAGAAACGTTTTTTTTAATAATTCGGTATCGCGGGAACTGTTGAAGATATTGTTACGAAATTTTACATGGTTGGAGCTGAAGTTTTTTCGAATTTTTTATAATGAGCTGAAATTTTAAATATAAATAGTCCTTAAGAAGATCTACCTTGTATCTCTTTTAGTTGAAGAGCTATTTAGGTTTATTTATTTGTTTAATTTTGCTCGATATTTTTTTGTTTTTTTTGATATGGCGGGATTACGGAAGGTAGATTTTTTTTTTAAAAAATCAGTTATATTGGCGTTAAAATTCTAAATAAAACTTATCTCGTCCTTACAAAAAGTTACACGCATTCAAAGTTGGAACATGTTAAATGGCCCGTATATTTTAAGTGTTTTCTCAAATAAGTCCCTATATTTTTTCTTTTGTAGAACAAAATTTTCTTCGGGACTATATAAATTTTGTATATGATCCGAAAAGAGAACTTAATGCGAAAGCGTTTAAAGTAAAATTTGGCTCACTTAAGTGTAGCAGTCCCAACCAGACCTATCCAAACTTGACCAATTTAAAAAAAAAAATATGTTTGAGTAAAAAATTCTAAAAAGACAAAACACCGATCCTCAAAAAAGCTCCATATTTGTATAAGCCTATAGGTTTTTTAAATACTTACAAAGTTTTTTTTACTATCACACGCTAAATAACGTCACAGTAGGCTGTGTTCCAAAACTGAGTTTTTGGAACACATTTTCCACGTTTTAGAAATTTCGGCATTTGAAAATAAAAAATGCCATTCATTTAAAGACACTTGGATCTACATTAGCTCCAAGTTTTGTTATAATATCTTTAACCGTTAAATTTTTACATTAATTAAAATTTTATATTTTTCTTTATGGAAAATCACCATATAATATGTTTTTTTAGTTTTTACAGTACAAACAGCAAGCTTTCAATTCAAAAAATATTGAAATAAAAACGTTACAATTTGTTAGTTAAGGAGTGAACCACAGTTTTAGCTAACTTTATTATGATTTGCTTTATGAATATGTCATGTATGGGAATTTCAACAGAAAGTTTAAAATGTTAACAAATAAGTAAGAGAGCTATATTCGGATGTGCCGAATCTTATACAAACTTCACCAAATTATATATTAAAATAAAAATTTTAAATATTTCTAGGTAAACAAAATTTAAAATTTGTTATTTTTAAAATTTGTTTTTTTTAATTTAACTTTTTTTTATAATTCATTAGTGAAAATTATTTTATTACAAAAAATATTTTTCGAACGTTCGAAAAATTCTTAAAATTATTTGGTTTTACTAAAATATCAATCACCAAGTCCTCCAAGTACAATCAGAAAAATTTATTTTTGCAATTCAATAATTTTCACTAATGAATTGCAATAAAAAGTTAAATTAAAAAAAAAATAAATTTAAAAAATATAAAAAATAAGAAATTTTAAATTTTGTTTACCTAAAAATATTTAAAATTTGTATTTTAATGTATAATTTGGTGAAGGTTATATAAGACTCGGCACATCCGAATATAGCTCTCTTGCTTATTTATTAACATTTTAAACTTTCTGTGGAAATACCCATACATGACATATTCATAAAGCAAATCATAATAATTTGAGTTAAAATTGTAACGTTTTTATTTAAAAATTTTTGAATTGAAATCGTGCGGTTTGTAGCGTATCCATTTAGTTCATATCTTGGTGTTATCTTTATGCTGATTTTTTAATTGTTGTTGAAATTTTTCGCTCAGCACTTAAACAAGTGGCAGCATTGCAAAAGCAGCACAGCACCGTTCAAACGAACGGATGGATACTGTCGCACATTGTATTTCTCGGATTGTGTGTTTAGTACTGAAACAACCGGTGTTGTGACGAGTGTATAGTTTATTTAGTGCTCGTAGTTTTCGTTCGCCTACAAAAATTTAGTCAAAAATTATTTTGTTTTTGATATATAAAAATAAAACAAAAATTTAAAAAAAAAGTAGAAGAAAATTTATAAAATATATAACTTTTGCTTTTTTTTACTCGTGCTACACCGTGTACGCCTTAAAACAGAGACAAGGGAGAATAATCAAAAATAAGAAGCAAAAAAAAAATAAAAATATTAAATATTTGGAAAACAAATAAGATACAGCGGCTTTTAATAAAGTGCTGTGAGTGAGAGTGGTGAAAAATATTAAAAATTATTTGCTTTTCTTTTTTGAATGAATGAATGAATGATGAAAATAATATAAAAGTAAAGAGCAAAAAGATGGTGAGAAAATTCTAAAGAAAATTAAAAGCAGAGTGTATCCTTACAAAATTAAACAATAACAATAAAAACGAAAGCAGCAGCAGCCGCAGCCTTATACATCATAGTGTAGTAGTCTAGTGTAGTGTAGTTTAGTGTAAAATAGTAAGAAAAATAAAACAAACAAAAAAATAAAAACAAAAGTACTCAACTTTATTATTACAGTATGTACTCGTATAGAAATGAAAAGTACTTGTCGTAATTGTACTCTTCGTTGTCGTCGTCGTCGTGGTAGTCGTACAACCACCATACAACAAATAGCAACTACAACAACAAAAACAACTAGAGCAAATACTATAAACAACAGCAGTAATATATGTATGTAGAACAGATGAGAGTGAAGCAACATCTAGCATTTTACAACAAACAGCCCCAACCAACAACAGCCAACAACCATCATTATCATCAACATCTTCTTCATACACTGTGTGCTGCTCTACTGGTGACGAGACCAGGCCAAGAGCACCACCAGCCAACAACAAATAGATTCACAAATTTAACTTGAACAACTGAAGAAGAAAATAGTACAAGAACAAAAATAACAACAAAAACAAGAACAAGAACCACAACCAGAGCAGAGGAATAAAAGTGTAAAATCAAAAGAAACAAATACGACGAAGCAGAAGAGGAGACAGTCAGCGCAAAAAAAAACAAAAAAACATTATAGAACCAAAAAGCACATTGCCAAACCAAGAACACGGTACGGGATTCCGAACTATTTATTACTTAGTCCGTATTTTTTTTTAAATATTAAAAAAATTGTGTTGCTTTTTTTTTCTCCTTTTGTTGTTGATGTTGGTGTTTTCTTAATACAATTTTATTAGCAAATAATTTTGTTTTTGTTGTGCTGTGTTGTGTTGTGTGTTGTTCCATATAGTTTATTGAAAATCGAATGAAAACAACAACAAAAGAAAAATAATAAATTAAACCCAACAAGAAAAAAAGGTCTAAAGCCATTAAAACGCGTTTTATTACCCCCAGTTACCAAGAATACTGGGAATTTAATACAGGACCTCTAAAGCTGGAAAGAGAATTAAAGCAAACAAAAATAATATAAAAATAAAGAAAAAAAAGGAAGCGAGTCATTAGAATCGTTACAAACCAATCAAATTAAAATAAAATAAAGCACATCTAAGCATAAAGTCAATATGATTAGTTGACATTAGAAAAATATACAAAAATAACAACAAATAATATTTGAAATCAACATATTTGCATGTAAATACAGCAGATACATGTGTGTATGCAAAAAAAAATCTCAATATTTATTATTATCAGGGCTGAGATTTTCATGCATTAAAAAAAAAATATGTTCTATAAATCAAGGTTGGTTACCGTTACCGCTAAGCCACCGTTAATCCGAAACAGTTCTTTCAGCTTAACTACCGTTGCCATTACCGCTAAGCTACCGTTACCGAAATAACTGCTATTACCTTTACATAGATATTCTATAACTAATTTGAAATTAAAAAAAATACAAAGTTTTGATTTTTGAAAATGGAATTTATTGAAATCTACAGAACTTGTCAACTTATTTTTAATTTGTGTAAAATTTATTAATAATTAAAATAAGGATGCAATTACTTTTTTGTTAAAACGTTTGTTACAATAACAAAACACATGTAAAATGTACACTCAAAGTACACGCTTGTACGCACATAGAATTTTCTGAAAATAAGCGAATTCACTTAATTGTGAATAAATTCAAAAATAATTCATTCATTTTTATGATCGATATCTCATTTTGTTCCCATTACATTTCGCTTTGCGATAAAGTAACAAATCTAAACAATTCCTGCAGTTTTCGAATTTTCATGATTTTTTTAAAACAAAAAAATTTGATTTTTTCACATAAAAAATATATTTGTTGCATCAATTTAATATTATAACTCCGAAACTACTGAGCCGATTAAAAAGCAATATATGTGAAAATTTATACATAGCGTGGGGAAAATGATATCAACATTCAATCAATCGATAGAACTACATTAACTACTTAATTTTATGTATATCAAACAAAAAAGTTAAATTTTGTGAATATGAGCGAATTCACTTAATTGTGAATAAATTCGAAAGGAATCAATCGATTTTTATCTTCGATATCTCATTTTGTTGCTATTATATGCAGCAAATTTAAACAATTTCTGCCATTTTCGATTTTTCATGAGTTTTTTAAAACACAAAAATTAGCTATTTTCAAGTAAAAAATATATTTTTTGCTTCAATTTATTATTATAACTACGAAACTACTGAACCGATTAAAACGCAATATATAAACAGATTGAAGGTTATGTGAACTTTTCTGAGTTTAGTTTCAATAATATTGGACTAATCGTTTTTGAGTTATCATAAATTATGTGGAGAAACATCTAAAAAAAATTCTCAATTTTAGAAAAAAAAAAATTTTTAAAAATTTATCCATAGAATTCCAAAATTTTACCATTTTTGTACTTGGTAACCATGATACATCAAATCTATATAGTGGTTAGTGAAAGCTTTTTGTGCTGTTGTCCTGTGTAACACTTAAACCATTCAATATAAATATTCTCAAAAATACGTAAATTTATAGACTGAGATCGAAAACTTTTGAACAAAACCCAACTTGGTTGTACAAAAAGTTGGCCAAACAATCAAAGGTCTGTCGTCAAACTGATTAAAATGTTATTAAACAGTATCGGGAGAACTTGTCCATTGATAGAAAATCTGGTTCATGTAGAAGGAATGGTCCACATGATGTTTCTAAAGCAAATAAATAGAAAATATTTTCAAAAGAGCTCCAAACACATCCGATAGGAAAGCAATCCGGTTAGTACAGTACTAGGACTATTTGGTACGTAAAGTTAAAGACAATGCAGGCTTAAAAAAGGGACTCAAAGGCTCCTGTCAGGAACTCTGCAAAAAATCTAGAGCCCAAAAACAGAGCACGGAAAAAGAAGTCAAATTTTTTACAAAAAATATACCTGCTGCATAATGGATAATGTAACGTATGTTGTGGAACATTTTTCGCAGCTTCCGGGTTAATATTTTATAGTGCTGATGCTCGAGGGAATGTTGTAGAAAAGTTTAGAACCCAAAAGCAGAAAATGTTCCCAAAAAAGTCCTTGGCATGGCAAGCAATATGCAGTTGCAGCAAAAGAAGCCAAACATTTGTTACAAAAAGGCTCTATAAGTACCGAAATTTACATCAGAGAATGTTTACAAGAGAGGATACTTCCATTCATAAGACTTCTTAATGTTTCCACTTATTTTTGGACTGATTTGGCATTCCGTCACTATGGTAAGCAAGGTCTTGAGTAGTACAATACCAATAATGTGGTATTTGTACCAAGAAATGCAAATCCTACAAACTACCTCGAGCTAAGGCCTGCGGAGAGATATTGAGATCTTGTTAAAATAGAATTAAAGGTGTCCAAAAGTGTGGTATATTTTAGTTGGATGGATTTGCCTCCCGTGGTACAAAATTGACATTATTGTATGAATACCGCTAAGGGCCTTTTTTCCATAGTGGCATGATGTCAAATCAGGCCAGAAATATGAAGGCACTTTGTGCTGTTTTAAGAAAGGTAAAAGCCGTTCATGCCTGATGTCACATATGATTTTGTCACAACTGCAAATGGCTTGCCACACAAGAAACTCTTGGGGAATTTTTATAACAAAATATGAAAAATAAGCAAAAACAAATCATTGCAATTTTCTTGCAAACCATTTGATTCGGAAAAATAATTCTTCAAAATTAATTTTGGTTTTCTGACTACAACCATTTATTTGCATGAAAATCTCAGCCCTGATTATTATAAATAAGCGAAAGTGAAAAGAAAAGTGTCAATAAAAATTTAGTGTTTTAGTAAAACAAATTCAGCAAAAAATCAAATCAAATAAATACAAAAATAATATGGAAAAATATATTAATAATCAGCCATAAAAATTTAAGTAATTTCCCAAAGAAATAACAAAAAAAAAAAATCAACAAAGTCATAAAAATATAAAGAAAAAAAGTTTAAGAAAATAAAAAAAGAAATAAACCAGGACTTCTCTGGCCTAGAACAGAGGTAAATTAAGAGAGTGAGTGAGTAAGTGAGTGAGTGAGAGTGTCAAAGTGTTTGTTGTGTACGCGCTTTTGTGGCGGCGGAGATGCTGGCGCCAACCACTGTTGTCACTGTAACAGTTGCGGGCGGCGTCAGTTACAATAACAACAACAACAAGAACCTAAACAACATAATGCACACATGTTTGATACAATCATCAGCATCAAAAACAACAAACTCATCATCAACAATAGCAACAACAGTAACAGCAACAGCAACAACTGCTAAAACAACAACAGTTCCCGTAACAACAACGAAACAACAATTGTGATAAATTAAATTAATTATTCTTAATCTTAAGGGTAAGTGCTAAACAAATCTTAAATCTCCTTCATGCTAAACAAACAAACAAACATTCATGTTTGTTTTATTAATTGTAAAAGCCGGAAAGTGCATTTAATCATTTTCCATTAACCTCTATCTCTATCCTCTACTTATCTCTAATGGCAAACAGCCCCTTGTAGCCCTTTCCCCCACCTCTCCTCTCTTAACATTTCCCCCAGAATACCGTTAAAATAAAGACATCAACTAAATTTATACATTCGAAGCAATCAGCGAACACCCACTCATTTGATGTTTAGATCCATTGAATTATAATTAAAACGTCAGGCTACAGACGGCCAATAAACACACTAAAACTAAATTAAATTCATAAATAAATATTTGTTGTCGTTCGACTACAAATTTGTATTGGAATCTACTCGTATTAGTATTAAGCATAGAGAAACTCAAACAAAAAAATTACTCAAAATAATTCCACATACGAGTGTTGTTTTTGTTTTCACATAGTTTTTTTTACTAATAAATTCTCACCACTTAGGTTTTTGACAACTGAGTTAGGTCTTTGATAGGAAAGTTTCCGATCTATGGTATTAAGTGTTAGAAAAAAACTTCAGCACACACTGAGAAAAGATATAGTTGTACATATTTTTTAACAATATTATGGTTACTGTAAGTATTTATATGATTGCAGTAACCATAATATGCTAAAGTTATCATTCACATGATTACCGTAATTATATGTATATATGATTGTGTTAAATATATATTTATGGCAATCATGTGCATGATGAATCATTATATTATAATTGTTGTTCTCAGATTATGATAACCATAAGCCGAGAACAACATAATCCTGTATCATAAAAATGGTTGTCACAAACGTGTTGTTTTTAAGTCGAGAAATTTTTGGTTAAATATGATATATGAGCGGACCATTTATCGAAATAAAAGAAAAGCTGGGGTTACAAAATAAAAAAAAACAAGAGTTAGGGCCTTTCTATATTAAGGTAACGATATACTCATTTGCTGCAATCATATGATTTATACAATCATGTGAATCTTAAATTTACTATATTATGGTTACCGCAATCATATAAATAATTACAGTGACCATAATATTGTTAAGAAAAACTTGTAAAAATTTTGAAATGGTTACAGTGCACATATACAACTATATTTAGTATCTGCGTGCAGTTCTTGGTAGTACAAGAGTTTTTGCCAGCCAGTTACCAGCCTAGTGGTCCATGAATACCCCCTGGATAACTAGTGAAATTAATAGCGAAACAACAAATACTTTTTGTTAATTTGTTGTTAGCTCTATTATTAAGATAACTAGTACATTTCAATTAGAAAATTCTAAGTGTATTTCAGAAATCTTCAATTGAATTTACGAAATTTCTAATTACAAAAGTTCGAATATTTTTGCAACAAACACGATAATTTAAGGTACTGCATTGAAAGCGCCATTCAAAGACCTTTCACATGATAACAATATTTTGTATTCTTCATTTGCGATAAATATGACAAAATTCATGAAAACCTTAAAAAGTACAATTTTTATACTTTGATCCAGCTTACCAAATACTGAACCCAGGACAAACATTTTGAGAAAAGTTGTCTTAGAATTAATTAAACTTTTATTTTAGTTATGAATGAAATAAACATTATTATAATAATAATAGAAAAATTGAAAAGTACTATTGGAAAAAGTAAAGGTACCATTAATTCTCTTTTTAGGTCCCCGTTTAGGTCCCTCATTTCTTTCACGAAATTCTAAAAGTACCATTAGAAGAATAAAAGTACCACCAACTATGTGGGTTCTCACTCACGACCATATGTGTTTAATATACTGATACTAAATTCAGTAAGTAACAAAAGTAACAAAATCAATCCCCACAAAGTCTCTTATTTAGAAACATTATTGGATTATATTAAAGAAAAAGTACCATTAAAAGAAGAGAAATATTATTAAGCCGCTCTATCACGCTCTCTTTATATTGCTAAGTTCATATAAAGCATTAGAAAAGTACCCTAAAAATAGCAAAAAGTACTATTTTTCCCATATTCAATTTATAAATTCTTCATTCTGGTTAAAGTTTGTGTGACTTAAATAATGCGAATCAGAGTTGATTTCCCGTTTTTACACTTTTTGGTACTTTATCCTACAATGAGGTTTTACGTATTTAATTCAAATTGTTTTAGGAACTCATAATAATATATTTATATGTATTTGCCATTATATAAAGACAAACACTTATTTTATGGAAAAAGTACCAACAACAGATACAATTCTTTTTATAGGTGCGAATTTCCAAAGTACCAAATACATACTTAATTGAAATTTTAGAAAATATTGTATGTAATTTTTTGAGTCATGGAAATATAACCATATACGGATATCACTACTCGACAAAAGACCAAAAAAAGACCCGTGTCTCCCACTTTGCCCAAACTCATGCACTTTTTAAATATTCTTTATGACAAGGGCTACAACTTTGAGTCAGAGAAAAAATTAAAAAATCAAAATTCCGAACTGTTTGCAAGTAATGAGCTCAAATCTTTGGGGGCCCATAAAAAAAGTGCATAACTTTGGGCAAAACTGGGAGACACGGGTTTTTTATCACGTAGTGGTGTCCGTATATGGTTATTTTTTTTTGTGTTGCACTATGTAAGTAAAGCATATTTCTTAATTTAACTTCTCCCCTATTAACTTCAAACTTTAAAATAGTACCCAAAATATAAGTTCACAAAATTTACCTGGTTTTACCATCTAAACATTTCAATTTCCAAAATTCTCTTCATAGTGGAGTTATTTTTTTTACACGGAGCTATAGACCCGCTTCTGGCTCAACTTTTAGTAAGATCTACATTAAGAGCCGTTGTAGAAGTGACATACCGAGTCCGAAGTTTACAACTAGTATCTATAAAACTGTAGGAGAAAGTTTATGCACAGGAATTTTATGAACAAAAAAAAAATCCACAAAAATCATGAATTAATAAGATTTTTCAAAGATTTTATCATGATGTTAGTTTTCCTTACAACAAATATTTAACGAGATAAACGTGATGCAGCAAATAAATTCTTGTACATACTCCTTAATAAACAAATACGTATTTATTTTTTTATTTATTTATTTATTTATTATTTGATGTAATGTAAATATTAAACAAATCAAAACTGTTAGTTTATATTAAAAATGCAAAATCAACAAGAAATAAAAATTAATAAGAAACAAACTAAACAAACATTTTCCACAAAACACTAATTGCAATACATAAATGTATCACTACTTAGATGAATTAAAATCTGATAAAAAATAATAGATATGACTAGTGTTTAACATCATTATCTAAAATTGAAAACACATGTCAGTTACATACATGATGACAACTAGTGACTGACCATCGATATGTATGTTTAACTAGCTGAACCCTGTCCGCGTTGCTGGCCTTTAGAAAACATTTGTTTTATATTGCATATCGATCTCGATTTTAATATACAGTGTCGGACAAAGTCGGTGAATCAACTTTCAATGTTAATGAATCAATGAATTCAAAAATTCAGTATGGAAATATCTTATTCATGACCCTATGTATAAGCAAACCAAATTGTTTATTACAGACAGAAAATTAAAATCTGACTTTATACTGTTACCTAAAAGGCTTTTCTGAAGACACCGTAAAAATATCATCAAAATAGGTCCAGCCATTTTTGAGTCCATACGGAACATATATACACACATCCATTTTTATGAAATATAGGGCATTAGCGGTATAATGTAAAAATTGGATTTTTACACACCCCTCCGCCCACACACCTAATATCAAAAATCTGTCTGTACAGTGATAACCGCTGGGCTTTTCTGAAGATTCCTTGAAAATCGCATCAAAATCGGTCCAGCCGTTCTTTATATATATAGATGGCATTAGCGGTAAAATGTAAAAATTTGATTTTGCCACGCCTCTCCGCCCACAGACTGATATTGAAAAATCTGACTTACAGAGTTACCCGCTAGGCTATTCTGAAGATTCCCTGAAATTTTCATCAAAATCGGACCAGCCGTTTTTGAGTTCATTCGGAACATACATACAAACATCCATTTTTATATACATATATAGATAGGGCATTATCGGTATAATGTAAAAATTAGATTTTTACACGCCCCTCCGCCCACAGACCGAATATCAAAAATCTGACTATACAGTGTTACCCGCTGGGCTATTCTGAAGATTCCCTGAAAATTTCATCAAAATCGGTAGAGCCGTTTTTTATATATATAGATGGTATTAGCGGTATAATGTATAAAATTAAAAATGCCACGCCCCTCCGCCCACAGACCGAAAATCTGACCATACAGTGTTACCCGCTAGACTATTCTGAAGATTCCCTGAAAATTTCATCAAAATCGGTCCAGCCGTTTTTGAGTTCATTCGGAACATACATACATACATACCCACATACAAACATCCATTTTTATAAATATAGATCAGTCACGAGCAAAATTGGGATTCTAATGCACGCGTGCATAGGCCAAAAAATTCTGCTGACGCTTTGTTGACACACCTACACTATAAGCTTGTGTGTATTAGTGTGTCTGTGTTTTACTGAAATGACCACTTGTTTGTTGCTTTGTTACGATCTCTGAGATCAAAATCAAATCAGTTGCTGTTTAGCATTTGTAGAAGCAAGTTTATGTTGCGGATTTTTTTATGTTTATGATTTTCTCTCTTTTATTACAGTCAGTGCAGTCAGTCATCTCTCTGCTGCTTAACGCACACAAATATACTCATGGTGGTATGTGTTTGCCCATGACTGATATAGATATATAGATATAGATAGGGCATTATCGGTATAATGTAAAAATTAGATTTTTACACGCCCCTCCGCCCACAGACCGAATATCAAAAATCTGACTATACAGTGTTACCCGCTGGGCTATTCTGAAGATTCCCTGAAAATTTCATCAAAATCGGTAGAGCCGTTTTTTATATATAAGATGGTATTAGCGGTATAATGTATAAAATTAAAAATGCCACGCCCCTCCGCCCACAGACCGAAAATCAAAAATCTGACCATACAGTGTTACCCGCTAGACTATTCTGAAGATTCCCTGAAAATTTCATCAAAATCGGTCCAGCCGTTTTTGAGTTCATTCGGAACATACATACATACATACATACATACCCACATACAAACATCCATTTTTATATATATAGAAGATAAGATTATTATTTCTATCAAGTATACGCCACCAGAGTTATATCAGTTATAATCGTAGTTGTTTCTATTCTGCTTTTGGTTTGGTATTCATTAAATGTGAATGAAAATGTAAATATTAATTAAACCCATTTGTCTTTCTCTCTGCAATTTATTTTGAAAATCATAAGTTTTTTTGTCTCGTATATATAACATTTATATATTAGAACATCTTGTTATATTACGCATACGCCCCTTTGTTCTTGAAAATCTATCTACTATAAATAAATGAATCAAAAACAGAAATTATAATGATAGATTGCAATATCTGAAAAACCTTAATTAAATTGCTTAAAAAACGAAAACAGTTTGATAGCTGACAGTTTAGGGTTAATTAAAATTAAGCATTACATGATTAATTTTCATTATTTTTTAAATAATGAAAATTTGTTTGACCACAGCTATGATTTTTCAAGAAAAAATATCATTCTAAGTACACCCAGAGAAAAAATATAGCTGTACATGTTGCTGTAATCATTTCAACAGTTTTACAAGCTTTTTAACAATGTTATGGTCTCGGTAATTATGTACATGATTGTGGTAACCAAAAGTTAAGATTTACATGATTTTTATTGCAATTATATTCATGATGAATCATTACCTAATAATATGTTGTTCTTAGATTTTAAGAACATCATAATATGGTAAATCGTTTATAATAAAAATGGTTGTCCCAAACATATACTCAATTACAGTAATCATATATATTATTTATACAATAATGTGAATCGTAACTTTACCATATTATGGTTACCGCAATCATAATTACCGAGACCATAATATTGTTAAAAAAAACTTGTAAACATTTTAAAATGGTTCCAGGTAACATGTACAGCTATATTTTTTCTCTGGATGTACTTAGAATGATAATTTTGTAATAATAGAAACATACAAAAATACTGGAGTTGTGTTATCGCCATTTATACAAATCAAGAAAATAAAAATGCTTGAAGCAAGCAGATTACAACCATTTAAAGTATTTTAAATTCTTGTTGTACGTGCAGAATTTGTTTATATATATTTTTTATGTTCAATAAATTCGATAAGAATTTTATGATTTTGTCCACACAACGATTAGTAGTGCCCTATAGCAGGTACTTATATGAGATTAAGATAAAATGGTTGAATATTGTAGACCTCGAATTGCGTTTAAATAATTCACAACTTGTTTTTTACTTTCTATACCCTTCTCAATGACTCCATACAGTTAGATTTTGCAAACAAAAAGTCAAAAATTGTCAATCAAATATTTCTTTTGATGGATATCCCACTCGCAAAAGGGTCCATTTTAAAAAATGGTCGACAAAGTTTTTGATTGCCCCCTAAAACTCAGAGAGTTTTTCACCGATGCAAATTTCAACCCGTTCAGAAGACATCGATTTCAAAAGTTGGTTCACTTGACATGAAATCCAAAATACATATGGATCGATACAGATAGCGGATTTTATGTAGTCATACCTGTGTAACCGTCAGTATGTTGAAATCAACTTTCCCTAGCCCCCAAATAAATTATATACATGATTCATACATCAATTTATCCGCTGTACACCTGGTATGGTTGCTATTTAAAATCGAGAAAATCGGACACAAATGGATAGATATAAAAAATACCAGGACAACCTCGATTTTTGATCTATGTCTGGACTACTAAATCGTTAATATCTAATATCTAATGATAGATATTTTAAAGACTTTTTCAAAGACGTATTCAAACTAATAAATTTCAAAAAATTAAAAAAAAATTTAAAAATGGTAACAGAAAAAATTTATTTAATTTATTTATAAAAATATTTAAAATTTTTATTTTAATGAATATTTTGTTGAAAGATTATTGGATTACTAACACCTCGCAGGGAATACTTTTTTGAAAAATATGACAAAAAATGTTTTTTTATCAAGTTTTTGCAAAGATACACATTATTCAAAATTAAATAAAATTTTTATTTATAAATATTTTTTAATGAAATTTTACAGTTACATAAATTTTTCTATTGAAAGTGGAAAAATAATAACAAATTTTGAAAATTATTATCAGGAATCCCGCAATTCCCAAAATAGTTTTGAAAAATCCAAAAAATTAGATTTTTTAGTTTTTGACTATGATATCCGTGACAGGGCGAGGATATCGGAACCCTTTACAAAATAATTAAGAACATATTGGTCCATCTTAAATGGGTTACTATATTTTGATATCGACTATGCGATTTGAGAATTTTTGCCCTAAAGCTAGGTACTCTGTTCAAAATTTCGTGTGAAATGCTGTCAAACTACATATAAAATATTTGGAATGAAATATATGCGAAATAATTTCGCAAAAGTTGTACTCTGTTTTTATTGTGGAAAACATGTGAAATACATCTGGTAACGTTATTTTTCCACACGAAATAACATACGCAGCACTTCTTTCGCACGAAATTAAAAGCAACAGCTAGCTGTCAAACAGCATATAAAATGTTTCGCATGAAAAAACCATGATTTTTCGCAAATATGAACAGAGCACTAGGCTTAAAGTTGAATTTTAGATAAAAAAAATAGCCTATTTTTGGATAATACAAAAATTTTGGATGTATCAAAAACATTAGATTTTTTTCATTTAGAATATTTTACGTAAAGTTAGCTTTTTAAAAAGTATAAATGCCGTATACATCTTTTTAGAAATTTTTTAAATAGCTTAAAAAGAATAAAAGTACTTTTTTCCAAAAAAAACTAGCGAAAATCGCTTTTTAAATTTTTTTAAATTCAAATGCATATAACTTTGGTGTCAGTCACCATTTTTAAACAATTGTTTTTATTTTTGGCACATGTATTTGTTGTTAGTCCAATAAAAGAAAAATTGAGAAAATTGGGAAATATTTGGACACGATGTTATAAAAAAACTGGAGTAGGATGGGTAAAAATGTTGAAACTTTAATTTTCAAATGCGAAAATAAGAAAATAAGAGATAATTGATAGCTACGAGTAGAGTAGTGCTCAGCGATGAGATTCTAGATATGTATTTTTTTGGAAATCGAAACACAGACGAAGAAATAGGATCGTTTTCCTATTTTTTGGGACCCCTTGCCGTACTCCTGGTGGGCCCATGTGGTCCAAATTCAAAACTTAAACTCGACACACTTCTTCTTTGAGTATGTCAAATTTCATTCGAACTAAGGTTGTAGAAGTTACAGATTTATTTCCCTCTTTTTTTTCTATACCCCTGTGCGTCGTTTACTCCCTGCTCTTTACAAAGAAAGCCAATTCTTTAATTTACTTTTAATTGTTAAATCACATTCCCATTTCAACTAATTACTGTCAATTTAATCAAATTCTATATAAACATCTACTGCAAATATATAAATAATTAATATACAAACTGGATTTATCCTAATACTCAACTAAAATCATCTAAAACACAAATTATAAATAATTAATTACTGCTAATTAAGAATTCTATAAATATTTAATAACAACTTTTAAACACAGTGTCAAACAATTTAATCATAACCCCACAAGACTTAAACACAACACAAATTAATTTGATTATTTAAGATTTAGTTAATAAATAAAACAAAATATATTTTGAGTAAATTCTTTCCTTCTCCTGAAACAAATAACAAAACCCATAAGGTCTATGAACTAAAACCAGACATTTTTACAAGTAATTTTGTTATTTATAAACTAAATTGTTTAATACAAGCCATAGACATTTTAATTTAATTCACCTTGATTAATTTGAATTTTCGTGTCAAAAGATTATGACCAGATGACTGCAGAGATTTCAGTCAAATGATCTCTTGTTTGTTAGTTTCAGAGAATAGTGACGTCAAAATTGTTGTTTGTGTTTTTATAAATATTAATCTAAAATAAATCTTCTCCACTGCCCACTCACTCACTCACTCACTCTCATTTTATTTTATTTACTATATGTTTGAATGTTTAGATGAATGTAGTACACTTGCAGTCTGTCTGGTCTGTTCTGTTCTGTTCATTAAACTACAATGAACACGTTAAAGCTACAAAGCGCACTGAATGATCGATCAAATTATGAAACAAAAATTCTTGATGCTTAAACCAATACATCACAGCAACTTTTTAACAAGGATGATTTTGCCAAGAAACAAACAACAAAAATTTTAATTCGATTTTAATGTTTTTTTTTTTTCTTATTCGTTTAGATTTAAATGAATGCCATAGTATTGGAAATTATTATTTTTATTTTATTATTATTTTATTTTATTTTACTTTATTGTATTGTATTTATTTTTGTTGATGGTACGGGTTCATAATTGAATTGACATGTTTCTTTGAATAACTTTATTTTGAAAAATGGATATGGAATTTATTTAAATTTTTTGGTTACCAATTTTCCACTACAATAAATATAAAAGAATCGAATTTTGCATGGCAATACAATCACAAATGCCAGAATGGCAACGATATTTATGCAATGAAACACAACAAGCTGTCAATAATTTAAACAAAATTGGATTTTAAAGGAATATGTTTTATATGTATGAATATGATTCAAAGATAAAATTATGGTGGTTTTGAATGACTCAGAATTGGTAACCACTGCCATGGGTAAGGAAATGACTGTACATGTTGACTGTCAGGCGGCGCAAAGGCTTTGAAGTAATAAGATTAATGAATGAATAAGGAATAACCCAGAGTGTTGGATACCAGGGGAAATTAAAGAAGTAATAGAGCTATATACCCTTCAGTATATACTTTATATACTTTTACACTTTAAAATAATAATTTTTAATATTTTTAGGTAAACTATATTAAAAATTTATTTTTCAAAATTGTTTTTCAATTTTTTTTTTTAAATTTTTTTAATTTATTAGTGAAAAAAAAATTTTTTTTGGTGAACAAAAATTCGGGTTAAAAAATATTTTTCCCGATTTTGACCCATTGTAGCCTTATATACGTCGTTGCAAATAACTTTGACATATCTATCATTATATATCCTTATTGTCTATATTAATGACTTAGTAATCCAGATATAATTCAAATATAGGACAAAAATCGAGTTTGTCCTGGTTCCTAATATCTCAGCCGATTTTCTCGATTTTAAATAGCAACCGAACCGGGTCTATAGCGGATATATTGATGTCTAAATCAAGTATGTAAGTTATTTGGGGGGATTCAGAAAGATGATTTCAACATATAGACGGACAGACGGACATGGCTATATCGATTCTGCTAAAGAATATATGTGACTGAGTCAGAACCAATGACATGTGTTGAATAAAATATTAAGGCCGGGTAACTTATCAAAATTTTAAACATAGTTAAACTTAATCAATATTTAAATATTTTTTTTTGTATGGAAAAAATATATTTAAACATTGATTATGCCTTAACTATGTTTAAAATTTTGATAAGTTACCCGGCCTAAAAAAAAATTTATAAAAATTTTTTAGTATGAAAAAGTACAATATTTTTGATAGACTTAATTTTAAAGTGGCATATTTTTGAATCTAATTGAGATATTGACTTGAAATTGTTTTTGTAAGACCAAAAATGAACTTATCTAAACAAAACAAGTAAGAAAGTATGGTCGGTCAAGCCCGACCATATAATACTCTACACCAAGTAAATGAGTAAAAATATTTTTCTTTTAAAATATCAATAATTTATATTCGTGAGTGATTTTCGGAAGTGGGCCTTATATGACCAATTATGGACCGATTACCATAAAATTAGGTCGTGTGGTTTATGTCTATATGAAAGTTATTTATGTTGAATTTTGTGTATATACCAACATTTTTAAGTGATTTAAGCACGTTAAAGTGATTTTCGGAAGCGGGTCTATATGGGAGCTATGACTAATTATGGACCGATCGTAACAAAATTTGGTGACATGAATTTTGTATATATAAAACTTATTTGGAGCGAAATTTGTGTAGATAAATATATAAATTAAACATTTATGACCGATAAAGTCCAATTTCGAGAGGACATTTGTATGGGGGCTAGGTGATATAATGGAACGATTTCATCCAGTTTCAATAGGCTTCGTCCTTGGGCCGAAAAAATTATATGTACCAAATTTTATCGAAATATCTTCAAAATTGCGACCTGTACTCTGCGCACAAGGTTTACATGGACAGCCAGCCAACCAGCCAGCCAGCCAGACGGACGGACATCGTTTAATCGACTCAGAAAGTGATTCTAAGTCGATCGGTATAATTTACCCCCCTACACCCACTATGGTGGTGTAGGGTATAAAAATATAGCTCGGAATAAATGTGGATCAAATTGTTCCTAATATTTGTAATCCCATTAAAATTTTTATATAAATTTTAGTTTTGGAAACTCAATGAATATGTAATAAAATCTTTATTTATTAACGGAACTCAATGAAATTTTTAACGTTTTTTTATGTTTGTCATTCTAAATAACAAGGTGGAAAAAATTTTTTCAAAAGGTCAAAGGCAATCCCGCAATTCCTAAAAATTGGAGCGAAAACCCCAAAAATGGTATTTTTTACAATTTTGCCTATAGGGTCCACATTTCCTTCGGGGCTGGGAAAATACTTTGGCGATAAATAGGGAACACATCAAGGTTCCCAAAGCTGCTTTTTGTTTTCTGATTCCAGCTTTGGGATTTTAGAACATGTGGCCCAAAATTGAATTTTTTTTATAAAAAAATAGGTCACATTCCGAAGGGCGTAGGGGCGTTATATTTGAAAAATTTTACCTGTTTTTTATACCAAAATGTTCTCTGTAAAGATACCCTACAGAAAAACATAAAATTGTTATATGTTCTGAAAGAAGTTTTTTTTTAATAAAAAAATAGTTAAGTCACCTTTTCGCCCAAAAAAACATCAAAAATCTACTATTTTTTTTAATATTTAAATTGAAAATTGTTTATTTTTGGATCCATATCAAATCATTTGTATATTATTACTAATTTAGTTGTCTAACTAACAAAAAAAATTCGAGTCGATTCGGGCCAAAAGTACGACCCATATTTTTAAAAGAGCGGGCCAAGGTATGGCCAAATTTAAAAATTTTAATTTTTAAATGCCTATAACTCGAAAATTAGAAGAAAATCTTTGAAATAGGATGGGAAACAAAAACATGGCACGTGTTTAAAAATTTGACATGTCGAAGGTACCCTACTTTGAGCCCCATATCGACGCCCCTGGAGCATTTTAATAACTTAAACTCGAATGCTCCTTGGCTACACCCACGTATCCCGATCGGACCAGCCATTTAGAAATGCCAGATTTATTTCCAAAAAATTTCGATTCTGCCCCACTTTCCATTGGTGCCTTCACTGCAATCCTTGTTATTTATTGGTCTTGTGATTCGCAAATTTTTAGTCGTACTTGTGCTCGTTAGTGGCTATGCGTTTGTCCTTTTCTACACAAGTTTTGAGGCTAGAAAGTCGCTCGTGAGGACAGTATTGAAGCCTTAAAGGCTTTCTCGAAATCAAGATCTGCTGAAACTTTGGTTTCTACCTCTCTGTTAATGTGGCTATTCCGAGTGGCTCTTCCATCACGATGGTTGTTTGTTTACATTTAAATAGTGGAGAGATATGTTTGGAGTTGCATAGAATTTGGATGAAAGCATACAAACCCCTGGTCTACACCCGACCAATGAGGAAGTCATGTATAACAGTTTGAGCACTGTGATATTGGGTGTAACAGGCAGGTATTCACTCAAATCCTTAGAACATCTGCATACGACATAGATTCCCTTACAAAAATACTTTACTGTAACATTTACATAACTGCCTTAAAAATTTTAATAAAATATTGTATCTCTTGTGTGACTCTAAGAACACGTCTCGTTTTCATTTCTTTATTAAATTTTTTTCAAACCACAACAAACGAAATGCTCCATTTAGTGATAATAATATTGGGATTTATACTATGCTAATCTAATAGCTGCTGAAAATAGCAGCAAAACTTACACAAGACAGAATGACCAAATGGATTTTTGGATGATATGCATAATCAAAAGAAATAAATCCCTCATCGCCAAGTAGTTGTGTAGACAAAACGTTGTAATTGTAATTGTAATTTATTGTTTATTGTTCATCATCAAGACTCACTTAGAATATAGTTATTTCAACATAAATTTTAATGTATCATAAAACACTAACACTGAACAACAGACACTGCAGCTACAGCAGTAGCAATAGCAGCAGCAGCAGCAGAACAAATAAAACCGCAAAATCTTTTACTGATATCATTAAAATGTACGGTTGAAAGAATTTCCATTTGCGGAATTTTCATTCATTCTTTTTTTCATATGTTTAGCAGAAGTCGAACAAGAAGAAGAAGAAGTCATCGTCTTCATTTTCCAACGTAAATAGTCTCCTACATAGTAATAGTCTCGTAACAATCCTCGGCACTCAGGCACATCCTCGACATCCTCGATGACGATTACAACAAACAATTCAAATTGTTCTATCTAGTCAAGAGTTAGCAAAAGCAGTAGAGGCAGAAATTGCTGTAATGTCGAGAGTGTATGTGATTTGCGTACAAAATAAATGAAATGAAATTAAATTTGTAACAGTTTCAGAATGTCGGTTGTATGGTTGGTTTACTATTTGTTGGTTGCTTGATACTGCCGCACTTGTGTAAGAGTAAAAATACTTTTATTTTTATTTCTATTTCTACATTTTTTTTTTCATATATATACTTTTATTTGAACATACAATTACATCCATACGAGTACTAGTTGTTTTACACCCCTTAGGAAATTGAGTGGTGAATCATTTAACCAGCCAAAAGATTGGTTTACAAGTAGTCTATGTTGTAATCTGTTCTTACAATTACGTTAAAATTTCAGTAATTTTAGCTATTGATGTCCAAAATCAAATATATGGAAATATGACTTCCAAGAAGTCATCTGGTAATGACTGATTTAGGAGATAAGACTTTGCGTACGAATTTTGGCACAGTAACACAAATAAAATACAATCTGCTTGTAGGATGGATTTTGAAAAACTTTCAAAAAGTGAAGAGAGCCATCCGTATGTCATTTAAATATAACATTTTGCTGTAAAAAACATATCGGAATATATTACTGTCCCAAAAGTGTATCGCGAAATGTGATTGGGTAAAGACGCTTTAAGTGATGTAATTAAATAAAAAGATTTCGCTACAAGCCCAATTTTCTGATACCTCCAAGTATACAGAGTGGTCAAGGATAGACTTACCTTACCACAATTTATTAACCCTTTTTAGTGTCAATATATCTTTATATTCCCCCTATCTGGTGCAATCGTCCGAAGTCGCTGTATTAAAGAGTTGGCCGAAACTTCGGGAAGTCACAGTCGAACAAGGACGCTGTACTAAATAGTCGGCGAGGTCTCTGTATTGAATTGTTGGCCGAAGTCGTTGTATAGCACAGCCGACCAAACTCGATATATTAAAAATTTGGCCAAACTTCCTATCTAGAATTGTTTAGAGGGGATTTTCCAAATCTCCAGTATTGAACCATTGATATTGGAGTAGCTGTATTAAACAGTTGTTCGAAGGCCCTGGTTTGAACAGTTAGCCGAAACCTAAGTCTAGAACAGCCAACTTAACTCGCTGTATTAAGCATTTGCCAAAGCTCCATATCTTCAATTGTTGAGAGAAGTTGCATGGATTTTAGAGGGGATTTTACAAAAAACCTGGCTTGAACAATTGTTACCGGAGTCGCTGTATGAAACAATTGGTAGAAGCCCCTGTTTTGAACAGTTAGCCAAAGTCCAGGTCTAGAACAATCTATCAAAGTCACTGTATGGAACAGTCTAACAAAGTCACTGTAAAAAACAGTCGGTGAAAAGCCTTTGAATTCAAGAGTTGGAAGAAGCAGTTGTATTAACCCCTTGTGGACCAAGGCTTTAAATAGTGGAAAAAGTTTTATTTTTTTATGAAATATTGAAAATAACGATTTCAGGAAATTATTTACAAAATTTTAACTTTATGGAGGACCGGCAAGGTACCGAAACGGACCTGCAAGAATTCGAAAGGGACCTGGTACCGTTGGGTCAGCATCAACCAAAAGAAAAAAAAACACATTGATTTTTGTTTACATTTTATTACTATATTGATTAGTTTTGTAACTTTTATAAAAGTTTTTATTACAAGTCTATTTTATAGTATTTTACGAAAAAGTATTTTTTGTCATTACAACATAAATAAACACCACAATGAGAATATGAAATAATTCACCGTTATTCTGGGTAAGCGAATTTGCTAATAGGCAAAAAAATATATTATTCCAAAGATGATAGTGTACTTCAAAGTACTTTTGGGCAAAAACGGTCAAAATATGTTTTGTTTTCATTTTGTAAGCTTATTATTGTTATGGTACTTATAAGTGCCGTCGGTCGACAAAGGGTTAAACAATTGTCTTGAAGCACGATGGTTTAGAAACTTGTGCGGTAGCTCATTAACGATGAGAGATTCTAAGGTGTTTTGAGTTGATTTGAATGAGGGCTAGTGGGCGGCCCCCGAAAAAAGCTCACCTCTGGCCTACAAAATTTTAAAAAATCAAGATTCTATCCGCATGTCAAGAAATTTTATATTTAGATTGTTCTGGAAAGTATCTACAAAAAATACTTCTATCCCTATCTATCAAGAGAAATGTTGAACATTTTTAATTTTTGGCCGACTTTTTTTTGGGTCGTAAAATTTACTAAAACCATTATTAGGTGCATGACTTAAAAATTCGAGATTTTTTCAAATGTTTAGTTTTTATTTTGAAACATTTATACAATATAAATTTATTCAAAGTATTGGCCATTGTTAGCTATGATTTTTTCCCATCTTTGTGACAACATATGGATTCCGAAACAAAAGAACTGCTCATCTTTTGATGGTAAGAACGAATCAAGCCAATATCGGATACTCAGTTCCAAAGTGAACCGTATGCCAGATAGAGCATTCTGCATCGATCGAAACAAATAGTAGACGGACGGGGCAAGGTCTCGGCTATAAATCGGGTGAGGCAAAACATTCCAACCACTTCATTCTAAATGCCTTTTAACATGTATTGCTAAAAATGGTATTTTTTACAATTTTGCCTATAGGGTCCACATTTCCTTCAGGGCTGGAAAAATACTTTGGCGATAAATAGGGAACATATCAAGGTTTCCAAAGCTGCTTTTTGTTTGCTGATCCCAGCTTTGGGATTTTAGAACATGTGGCCCAAAGTTTAAATTTTGATAAAAAAAATAGGTCAAATTCCGAAGGGCGTAGGGGTGACATATTCAAAGAATAGGACATGTTTTTTATATCAAAATGTTCTCCGTAAAGATATCTTTCAGATGAACATAAAATTGTTATATGTACTTAAAGAATTTTTTTTTTAATTAAAGAAGAGTTAAGTCACCTTTTTGCCCAAAAAGCAGCAAAAATCAACTATTTTTTTATTCTTGGATCCATAATAGATATTAAAATCTTTGAAAGCGGATGGGAAACAAAAAAATGACACGTGTTTAAAAGTTTTACATGTCGAAGTACCCCATATCGACGCCCCTAGAGCATTTGTATAGGCCATTTTAATAACTTAAACTCGAAAACTCCTTAGCTACGCCCACGTAAAATTTTATCCCGATGGGACCAGGCGTTTAGAAATGCCAGATTTATTTCCAAAAAATTTCGATTCTGCCCCACTGTGTGTTGTCATGATGGAATATTACGCTTTCATGTCTGGCCGTTTTTCGGCAAATGCTCGCATCAAACAAATAAGTTGCATTCGATACAGATTCCATGTGATGGTCTGGCCAGATTTCAGCAGCTCATAATAGATACAACCCTTTTGCTCCCACCAAATACAGAACATTAGATTAGCGCCATGGATATTTGGCTTCGAGTTTATCATCGCAAATAATGATTCGGTGCAAAAATGATTTTCTTTTATAGCGTTCAAGCATCATTTCGGATATGCCAAATAGTATTTCAAGGTATCACGGCTTCAATTCGTATGATACCCAATTTCACTGTTTTTGAATGAAAAAACCATCTCTCGTACGTTGAAACTGATAGAACACATTTGGTTGGTGCGCATTCGGTGTGCTTATACTTGTACATAGTACTTATATCTACCCTTCAGGAGACTTATAAACCTTGCCTTCTCTTCAACTCTTTAAGTAGTTGTACCTTGCTTTACATGATCCTTATTAGGAGAATTTACAATATACATACAGAGTTTTCGCCCTGCAAATGTCAGAGATTTTCCCCTTGAAAACGTAACAAATCGCTTAGCCTTTTTTTAGCACAGTGGCGAACAAACTCCAAGTTAACCTATCAACCGACCTTTTCTCTAGCATATGCATTAGATACACAAGTAAGAGGCTCAGGTCTTCGGAGATTCTGATACAGTATTTTAAGTAACCCCATCTGATGAATTTTCCAACTGGGCACACAAAGAAACCAAACACTCATACGTACAGCAAAACAATAGAATAATAAAAACAACTAGAGGAAGATGATGAAAGGAAAAAAACACACCCATCCCTTAATGGATGCCATGTACTACAAGGATAATAGAAGTAAGAGACATACATACAGACAGACACAAAAGCCGCACAGCCACATTGAGACACAGATACTCTTTAATGTGTATGTGGTCGATTTAAGCTTTTAAAAGGAATTTCCAAGTGAAAAATGTTAGAAAATTAACTATAAAGTTGTTCTTTCTCGTCTATATTAAATTTGTTCAACATTTAAAGTGTGTAACAAATTGTAAAAGTGCCACAGTTACACACAACACAACACTTTACTTTTACTCATCAGCAGCATCGCACCATCATCAACGTCTTCCCCAAACTTTTCCTACTCATTAGAATGATTTTGTGAAGAATTTGCACTTTTTCTGTTGGGGTCCCAAAAGGGTGTTTCCACTCAAATGATGATAAACTTAGATAAACGTCATATTTATTGGAGGGTATCCTTACAACAACAACGACAACAGTACAGTATGTACTTATGTTTTTAAGCGAATGAGTAAATATTATTAAATTTTTGGGTTAGTTATTGATCGAAGAATACCTTAATTAAAATTTTATGCTGTTAAATTGTATTATAAATAATTAATGTAAATTTTGCACAGATTATTAATTGCTTGAATTCGAAGCAAAGTGAGTGTGAGTGTTAGTGTGTGTGGGAGAGTGTGTTTTGAATAAATTTCTAAAATCTTGTTGTATATTTTGCATGTGTTGTGTGTGTGTGTGTTTGTGTAATAGGCAGAGGCTTAAAGGATTAAAATGTAAAGACGAGTAACACACGTGCTGGGGGTTTTCTATTTGAAATGTTGGCATAAACATTTTAAGCTGAATTTATGGTAATAGATTTGAAAATAGTTTAAAATGTAAATTTATTATAAGTTTTTGTTATTTATGGCAATAAACTTTTTATACTAAAAAATACTTGAGGAAATGTTTGATGTTAAAACATACATATATGAATTTTATACACACTTCATCTTAGTTTACTTTAACAGAAAAAATATATAAGTTTTGGAGAAAGATTTAGACCATTTCCAAATGAATTTCAGAGGTTTCTAATTGTATTTCCAATTATATTTAATTGAGTTTCAGAAATGTCCAATTCTATTTCGAAAGATTCCAATTTAATTTCAGACATTTACAAATATATTTTAGAATTTTTTAATTATATGTATTGGCGAAACATTTGTAATTCAGAACTTTCATTTTTCATATTCATATTTAAAAATATTTAGATTTTACTTTAAAATTTTGTTAAATTTATTTCTGAAATTTCCATTTGTATTCCAATATGAAATTTCTGAAATACATCTGGAGAGTTCTGAAAATTCCTTCACCATAAGTGGCAAGGGTATATGTATGTATATAAGTTAGTCATTCCATTTGTAATTTTTACATTTTTCGATCCCATAAAGTTATATAATCTGGATCGTTATAGATTTCGTAGTCGTTGTAGCCATGTCCTTCCATATGGCTGCAACCATAATAATGCAATGCCATCTACAAGTTTAAAAATAATCATACTATAGCCATAACCACCTACAACCATAGTTTTTTCATGTCATTTGAAAATAATCATATTATGGTTACAGCACTTCATAGTATGGTTGAGTCCAATCAAATTATGGTTGAGCCAATCGTGTTATGGTTGAGCTTAATCATATTATGGTTGATCCCAATCATATTATAAACAATCAAAATTATAATATGATTGACTCAACCATAATATGATTGACTCAACCATAATATGATTGGACTCAACCATAATATGATTGGACTCAACCATAATATGATTGGACTCAACCATACTATGAAGTGCTGTAACCATACTATGATTATTTTCAAATGACATGAAAAAACTATGGTTGTAGGTGGTTATGGTTCAGTAGGATCATATTGTGATGCCACACATAATTAATAATATGGTCATATACGAACCATATTATAATTTCAACCATAAAATCCAATCATAATGACCACTATCATATTTTTTCTTTGTGTGGAAATTAAAATATTGTCCATTCTCCGTTTTTGTACATACATACATACTTTGTTAAAAAGAATATATATTTTATTCTACATTTGTAAAAGTATCTTAATCTAAGTTAAATTATCTTTCTAAGGAGACATGATAAACAATAATATATTGCAATTGATACTCAGATCACATGAAATTAGAAAAACCAGAAAACGTTTTAATTTTTGGGAATTTTTTTTACTTTTCTTATAATAGTGGTTGGCATAAAGATAACATCGAACAATTTTGATAAACTTCATGGAGATCCGTGTTGTTTACAGCTAAATAACCGATCAAGTTCGTCCGCTGGTGGCTATGAGAGCTAACCACTGTCTTAGATTAATAAAAACTTAACCAAGCAGAACAAGTAAGAGATCTATATTCGCTATAATTATACTTCAAAATAAAAATTTTAAATATTTTTAGGTGAACAAAAATTTTTATTTTGCAGTTTTTAAATTCATTGGAAAACAAATTTTTCGAATTGTTTTTTTTTTAATTTGAAATTTTTTTTGGTATTTTAAATTTTTTTTTTTGGTGAAAAAAAAAATTGGTTTAAAAAATATTTTTTTGCGATTTTGACCCATTGTAGGTCCAACTTACTATGGTCTTATATACGTCGTTGCAAAGGTCTTTGAAATATCTATCATTAGATATCCATATTGTCTATATTAATGACTTAGTAATCCAGATATACTGGGTCAAAAATCGAGGTTGTCCTGGTTTTTTTCTCATATCTCAGCCATTTGTGGACCGATTTTGCTGATTTTAAATAGGAAACTTCTCGAAAGCATGTCTGACAGAACTATTGAAGATTTGGATTCCGAAGATATCAGGGGTCTTCAGTAAATTGATTTCAACAGACTGACAGACGGATATGGCTTAATCGACTCCGCTATCTATAATGATCCAGAATATATATACTTTATAGGGTCGGAAATGAAAAATGTAGAAATTACAAACGGAATGACAAACTTATATAAACCCTTCTCACGAATAATCATCACTGGACTCATGTGTTCAATAAATTCGATAAACGTTATTTTTTTGGTATCTTCTATTATTTACAATGGCATTTCAATCTGACTAGACGTAATTTTTTGCATTCCTTTCATGTATAAATAAATGCAGTGATTAATTTTTTCAATATTTTATAAAGACAAATAAATTATTTTTACATATAATATACAATCTTGTGTGGTGGGTCTGAACTAACAAAGCACATTAATTTTACACTTAATTACTCACTTCACTTTTTCGCCTACTGCTTACAAATACAATCCAAACAAAGGAATTTAGTTAATTAAACGCTTAAAGATTGAAATCACGAAAATATGAATAAAATAAAAAAAAAATTAAAACAATAAAGAAATCAATAATAGAAGCAAACAACTGCAAAACTTTATTATAAAAAATAAAGCAGAAAATAAATTCATTTAAAAAGTTTAGTTTACTTATAAACATAATGTTTACCTAGCAGCAAATAGTTTTGAGTCAATAGGACTTTGTAAATTAGTCTGTATATCATTTTAACTGAAATTCAAGTTGAAAGCAAGTGTAATTAAAGCCTTGAATTGTAGTCGAGCAATTGAATTACAGTTTTATTATACTATATTTCAAAGTATATGTTTTTTGTTTGAAAAATATTTAAGGTTTTCAAATATTTTCAAGTTAAAAACTTAATTACATTTGCATTCAAGTCAAATTCCAACAAAATGTTCCAGTGCTTGCATTTTTGGGGCTTTGGTGCTTATTGTTGAGTATGTAAATTTTGACTTAATGTCTAGAGAAATATCAAGTAATGATAAGAAGTTTTTACAAACTACTCGTCAACAAAATTTGAGTAATATTTTTGCTAACCACTGTAAATTGCTGCAATTTAGAGTGTGTGGTTGTTGTTGTTTTTTTTTGCTACCCAAATTATCGTTATTAAATTAAACTTTTTCATTTAATAGATTCTGTTGAAACTTATTTTGTAAACTTATAATTATATTTGCATTTGTACATAAAAATACCGAACAAGTCAAGTCGTTTGTTAAAATTTCTAAGTTTTTCCTAACACTGAGAGTTTGAGGAGGCCATCCGTTGGCCGAAGGAGCGAGCGAGCGTGCATACGTAAATGAGCCAATTAAATCTCATACCAGGCAACAGAAAAACTCATACTTCAAAGTTTCCAGTCTAGAAAATTGCCCACAAAAGTAATATGAGAACAACTTAAATAAACAGAGTGAGTACACAAAATGATAAAGTGCAAAATGAGAACAAACTATAAAATTGTTGTTAAAAATAGGATGTATGTAAGTAAGGATGTGTAGGAATACATATTACATGTCCATATCTATGTATGTTAAGTACACTTAAAGAAATAGAGAGGGAATTAATAAGGCAAAGGAAAATTATAAAAAAAGGTAATGTTCAGGCATGCCAAAGAAAACAAAATTAATTTTTATTTTATTTTTATACCCTTCACCATGAGTGCATTCGTAAGTTCTACATTTTTCTTTCGTGACACCATAAAGCATACATACATACATTAATATCTATAGGTAGCGGAGTAGCAACGCCCACCTGTCTGTTGAAAACAACGTTCCGAAGCCCTGAAATAACATACAAACATGATTGATACATCAATATTTGGGATGTAGTCCTGATTCGGTTGCTTTTGAAAATCGACAAAATCGGACCACAAGTTTCATGAATAATCTAACGGACACAACTAGAATGCTACACAATCAGCCCAATTATGAAAAAAAATTCCCCGGGAGTTTTTTTTAATTTTATGTCAACGGCAACATACCTGGGTATGTTTTGTATTTTTAAAATGCTGTAGCTCTGTATTGGATAATCGACTTAAAATTTATTGATATCCTAGCCAAAACTGTTTTCCACAATCGTCCCAAGTTAGGTTAGGATAGGATCACCCGTTTGGAAGATAAATCCCATTTACAAAGTTGCACCCTTACGTCAACAGCATACATACCTGGATATCCATAGTAAAAGGAATGCAAATAAAACAAGTAATAAAGTATGGTCGGTCAAGCCTAGGGTTTTTGCAAATTTTTCACTACCCGATTCTCGGGATTTTTAGTCGGGAATCCCGGGTATTAAAAACAGACGAATATACATTGAAAACAAGTTCTATGTTTTTTTCACCAAAAAACAGTGAAAAGTTTGTAACAGTTTTTTGCTTATATATCGCCAATAATAGAAAGCTTATTATTATTATTAATTTGGGATTTTTCGTATTAAAATTTAAAAAGTGAATTCATTATTTATAGAATTTATTTCTTATTTAATCATTATAATTTCTTTAAATTTCTTCTTCAAATCCATAACAAAATAGCTTCAACAATTTATTAAATGATTAAGTTTTTCTTCAATTCAAATCTAGTACAAAAGGCTTAAGACAATTTGTATACCCTTCACCTTCGTAAGAAGGATACTTATAGATAGCGGAGGCGATTAAGCCATGTCCGTATGTCTATTGAAATCGGTCCACAAATGGCTGAGTTATGATAAAAAAACCAGGACAACCAAGATTTTTGACCTTTATCTGGATTACTATGTCTTAATATAGACAATATGGATATCTAATGATAGATATTTCAAAGACCTTTGCAACGACGTATATCAGACCATAGTAAGTTGGATATACAATGGGTCAAAATCGGATAAAATATATTTTTAACCAGAATTTTTTTTTCTTTTTCGCCAAAAGTTTTGTTTTGCAAAATATTAACAAAAAAACAATTCGAAAAATTTTTTTTCCAAAAAATAAAAAAACACCAAAAATTTAATTTTGTTTACCTAAAAATATTTAAAAATTTTATTTTGAAGTATAATTTGGTGTAGGGTATATAAGATTCGGCACAGCCGAATATATCTGTCTTACATGTTTCAATTAATTTTGTAAATGATTCGATTTAACAAAAATTTAATCATTCAAAGTTTGAATAAATTCTGTTATTAACTAATTTTAAAATTAATTCAGTTTAAACAAAAGCTGTGGAATGAATCTAAAAAAATAAATATTAGGAATGGATTTATGAAAGATTTAAGATTTTAGTGAATTAAGCTCAAATTTTATTAATTAATTCGAAGCTCTGATATTTAATAATTATAACACTAAGCTTTTATATGAAATTTGGCTGTAATATTCCTAATTTACAGCATCATTATATATTTCGGGAATAGCCGGGTACCCGGGAATGTAGAAAAAAAATTCCCGATTCCCGGGAATCAAAAAAGGTCGGGAAATTAAAAACCCTACCCTACGACCATATAATGCCCTACACTAAGTAAAAGAACAAAAACATTTTTCTTTTAAAATTTCAATAATTTATATTTTTGAGTATTTTCGGAAGTGGGCCTTATATGGGGGCTATGACCAATTATGTACCGATTACCATGAAATTAGGTCGTGTGATTTATGTCTATATGAAAGTTTACTATGTTGAATTTTGTGAGTATACCAATATTTTTAAGCGATTTATGCACGTTAAAGTGATTTTCGGAAGCGGGTCTATATGGGAGCTATGACTAATTATGGATCGATCCTAACAAAATTTGGTGACATGAATTTTGTATATATAAAACTTATTTGGAGCGCAATTTGTGGAGATACATTTATAAATTAAACATTTATGACCGATAAAGCCCAATTTCGGAAGGACATTTGTATGGGGACTAGGTGAAATAATGGACCGAATTCAGCCATTTCAATAGGCCGAAAAAATAATATGTACCAAATTTTATCGAAATATCTTCAGCCAGCCAGACAGACGGACATCGTTTAATCAACTCAGAAAGTGATTCTAAGTCGATCGGTATACTGTTAGGTGGGAGTTACACTAATAATTTTGGGCGTTACAAACATCTGCACAAACGCGTTTTACCCTCCCCACTATGGTAGTGTTGGGTATAAAAATTGTATCATCTCTAATATATCAGAAATCGTTTAGCTTGGGTCTTCCAATTTTAACAATTTTCGGTAAGTACATACTCTTTGGAGTATGTGCTTTTCCATTTCGATAAACTCACGATTTTATTAGCGATTTAAAATTCTGTAAAAATCAGGAAAGTTTAGATTTTTATTGATTTAAGATGCATTTGAAAGATAATTACTACTTAATCTACTTCATGTTACAAAATAAAAAAATATTTATTCTCAAAAAAGATTTTTTGGAAAAAAATTATGTCGAGAACATTTCCAAAAGTGCATTGAAATTTGCATATACATAGTCCAAAGAGGACATAATTATCTTTCAAATGCATTTGAGTTCATAGTCTAGCCCTTATGTTTTACCAGCTCGTGGTTTGCTCTTAAACATGTATAAGTAGTAAAGAGTCATATTTTAACCCATTGCTTAGTAAAGGACGTTTTTACTCAGCAGGTAATGTTCAGCAGGGAGGGCTAAAAGTTAATTAAACAACAAAACTTACCCCTAAAATAAAACGTTTATAAATTATAAATTCAATCAAGTTTCTAATTATATCTGGGTTTCAAATGTAGATTGTTTACTTCATTTTCATTTCATCAATAAAAAACACAATTTATTTTACCTTAGAGAGAATTGTTTGTTAATTATCCAGAATATTTATGAACTAATTTGCAGTAAAATATGTGTTTAACTTCAATTTAGTTAAAGTTAATGTGTTTTTTCTTTCATTTTTGTAAGTGTATGCTTAATTTAATGAGTAACTGTAGATGGTTGTGAGTGTGTTTGTGCTGTTTGTTGGTGCGTAACAACCTTAAAATTGTAACTTTAATGACACATAAAATAAGGTACATTAAAATTCTCATATGCTGACTTGACACATTTCTATTCAACAGATATCTATATATATATTTTTGCTGGCATTATGGTTCTGTAACGTTTGTAGCATTTTTTCTTTGCTGTTTGGTAATTAGTAGAGGAAATGTTTTTCTTTTTCTGTTGTGCTTTTACCATAAATTACAACAATAACAATCATAACTAAAGCAACAACAATAATAATGGTAAAAAGGAAAGAAAGAGAGATAGAGTGAGTGTAAAAAGCAAAGACCCTATAATTTGTAACATTAACGAGAAATGGAGGGAGGTGGAAAAAGGAACCATAATAGTTAAGCTTTTCATTTGTTTTTTCACACTTATACAGTGGTTGACAATACAAGAGCAACTTTTCAAAGCATTAACTACAATAATAGGTCCAAATCAAAAAAAAAATCTTATGAAAATTGTATTTTTTTAGAATTTTATTAATATTAAATTTTTAAAATAGAAAACAAACTTAAAATTATTTATTATTATGGTATTGACTAGACTAGACTACGTTAGTCATTCGAATAAAAATTATTCGAATAAAATTATGTCGATTAATCGAATAAATTTATTTTCAAGTTAAAATTTTTTATTCCAAGTTGGCTACCTTGAAAATTTTATTCATTTTCCAATTGACTTTTAATTAACACACGAATAATAGGGTTGCAAAATATTCGAGTTTAATTTTAATCGAATAAAATTTTTTATTTTTTTATTATTCGAGTGTTAGATAATTTTTTTAAATTGCCTCGATTATTCGAACAAATAACGAAACGAATAAAAATTTTTATTCGAATAATTTAATAAAATATATTTAAAAACTGAAAAATTTTAATAATTAGTTTTGTTAACAATGAATAAAAATACAAAACTAATAATATCTGTGGAGTTTGGACAAAACATCTTAAGTCGAGATAAGAAAATATCTTAGTTTTTTATGCCCTACACCACCATAGTGGGGAGGGTATAATGCGTTTGTGCAGATGTTTGTAACGCCCAAAAATATTAGTCTAGCACCCACCTTAACCCTCTAACCGGCAAGGCTGCCTTTAGGCGGGGTACGTTAAATGTATGTAATGCTGCTTTATTTGCTTATTTCTCTCGTTATAACGGTAAATATGTGTAAAGAGACAAACAACGTATTTTTTTTATTCAAACAATAACTCAAAATAAAACTGGCCGGTTAGAGGGTTAAAGTATACCGATCGACTTAGAATCACTTTCTGAGTCGATTAAACGATGTCCGTCCGTCTGGTTGGCTGGCTGTACATGTAAACCTTGTGCGCAGAGTACAGGTCAAAATTTTGAAGATATTTCGATCAAATTTGGTACATATTATTTTTTCGGCCCAAAAACCAAGCCTATTGAAACTGGCTGAAATCGGTCCATTATTTCACCTAGCCCCCATACAAATGTCCTCCCGAAATTGGACTTTATCAGTCATAAATGTTTAATTTATATATGTATCTACACAAATTCGCTCCAAATAAGTTCTATATATACAAAATTCATGTCATCAAATTTTGTTACGATCGGTCCATAATTATTCATAGCTCCCATATAGACCCGCTTCGAAAATCACTTTAACGTGCATAAATCTCATAAAAATATTGGTATACACACAAAATTCAACATAAATAACTTTCATATAGACATAAATCACACGACCTAATTTCATGGTGATCGGTCCATAATTGGTCATAGCATCCATGCACATGTAAGGCCCACTTCCGAAAAGTGATGAAATTTGCACCAAGGTTAGTCCTATTGAATAGACACAATTTTTCCACAAGATCTTTCAAGAACTCTCTCAGTTAGAGGGGGTCAAAATTGGACATTTTGGCCAAAATTTAATTATGATCGAAAGACATCAGTTTCAAAAGTTTGTTCACTTGATTTTTTGTAATTTTATTCATTGTTAAAAAAAAATTATTAAACATATTTTGGTTTTTAAATATATTTTAGTAAATTATTCGAATAATATTTTTAAATCGTTATTCGTTCGAATAATCTAGGAAATTTTCAAAATTAATCAATCACTCGAACTAACTCGAATAATTGACAATACTAGTATTGAGAAAACAATGGCAACTTAGATGTCATTTGCACAGAAATTGCTTGGCCTTTTGACTCATTCCAATAAAATTATACGATTAAAAGAAAACACGAATAATTGATAATCCTAGAATGTATTGCCGAAACAATGGAAACTTAGGTTTCATTTGTGCAAAAATTGTCTGACTCTTTGACTCAGCATTTTGTTGGATATCACTGCTTCATAGCGACGGTACATTGAACCAATTAAAGATTCGATCGTCTTCTTAGAAATATTTGGTCATTTCCTTATATGCAGATCTGATAGCGTTTCCTTCGTGGTATAATTTTGAATCCGGATTTGGCGATCTACAATGTCCCATAGGTTTTCTAACTTTAATGCTTCAAATTACTGAAATCAATAGAAAATCTAGTGAATTAGTATATACATATGTATATATTTTGGGTGAAAGGTCTTGTCTTTAAAAAAAGTTTCCATTGTATTGTCACACACTGTACCTGCACACATACATTTTTGTATTTATTTTTATATTTTAAAAGGGTTTATTTTTTTATTATGAAACATGGCCTAAATTCAGTTAAAACACTATGGCGTGCAAAAATAAAAGCAACAAAAGTAGAAAAATACCTAGAACTACAAATATAAATAAACTTTTGTTTTGTATCTATGTTTGTTGCCATTTAAAAAAACCAAAAACAAATACAAATTTGTAGCGCACAAAAACCCATAAACATTATAAACAGTATAATTTGTTGTACAACAACAGTATTTACACAAAAATTTGTTTCATTATTCAAGTCTAGACAAAAACTGAAAAAGCACGAAAAAAAGTGAAAAGTACTAAATTGCAAAAAATAATCTTTTAGCCAGCAGTATGTAGTAGTATGCTGCGTAAGCTTGTGTAGTTCGAGGCCCTTGTTCAATATAAATTGTTTACAAGTTCTTTTTTAAATTGGCACTAAAAACCGTTTAAATACATACGTACATTCATCCATACACTCACACACAAACGAATACAATTATTTTAAAACACACATCCATACATACATACATAAATAGAATACATAAATACAATATTTAATTTTTCTGTTTAAATGCAAAAAGTGCAAAAAACTTGAAATCGATATTATTGATTCGTTTACCTTTCAGTTGTTTTTTTTTTCTTCTTATTTTATATTTATTTGCTACAAAGTGTTTATTTTAAAACTATAATAAAGACGACAGAACGCGATATAAATATGTGAAAACAACCATCACAATACAGCGAAAATCAGGAAAAATATTAAAAATTTTATGTAGAAACAAAAAACGATTGCAGAAAATTGTTTTAGTTGGTAGAGAAGAATTACAGATACGCTACTGGAAGTTTAACTACATATAGAATAGTGTACGGCCACATTAGTAAATGTATTGTAATGGTGCATCAAATGAATTTGCTTCCAGCTGTTCTAGGAGACTGTCTCGAACTAATGATTTCATTTAGGGTGACAACTAATTACGTAACTAGCTACTTGACTAGTCCTTACCTTTACATAGAGTTAGTTACCTAACTGGTTACTTGATCAGTACAATAACTAGTTATTTTAACATGTACGGCTGCTAATCAAATAGTCAGTTAAAAATACATCTCATGGACAGTCCAATAACCGATTGCTTGTATATAAAACTTCCTCAGACAACTATCCAACAAATTACTTGTGATGGAATAAACTCACTACTTTCTAAAGTTCAGTACAAAATAAACGTAGAAAGTCTGTAAACTATAGGTTACTTAGAGACACTAACGTGACAATTCACTTCACTCTAGATTACACAGGATATCAGTATATTTAAGCAAAATGAATTCAACACAAAAAATTGCAGTACAAAATAAACGTTTGGTAGATTTAAGTGTCTCTAGATTACTTAGAGACACTTAAGTGACAATTATCTTCACGCTAGATTACCGGGGATGTATAAAGTAATCAAATGACTACTCCCTGCATTACAAAGATTACATACGTGTCAAATGACCGAAAATATATAAATTGGAGTCAGCTAATTGATCTGACATTAGTGACAATTACTGTGTATAAGGGATACATTGACTACTTGCTTAACTTTTCAAATTGATATATTTATCTAACCAGAGCACCCTGACGGCAAAGTTTTGCAAAAAATCATAAACGATGACTTCAAAAAATATAATTGTTTAGAAAAATGACAATAGATGCCAATAAACTATGTTTTAAAGACTATAGAAAAGGTGGTTAGTAAACTAACCACCAAAACGCAAAGAGTTAAAACATAGTTTATTGGCATCTATTGCCATTTTGCTAAACAATTATATTTATTGAAGTCATCGTTTATGTTTTTTTTTTTTTTTGCAAAACTTTGCAGGGTGCTCTGGTTAGATAAATATATCAATTTGAAAATATTGTAAAAATCAGTATTTTTAAGAGAAAATTTTGTCAAAATTATTCGATTTTCAAAAATACGATACGAAAATATATATTAAATTATTTTTAATGCCAACCTCCAGGGTGGTTAGTAAACTAAACACTTCACTCCACAAAAAACCCTTGGAATGGGGTGGTGTTTTTATGTTTAGGTTTATTTTTTTCTTACTTCTTATAATAAAACTAACCTTGATTAAAGTAAAAAAGCAATTGTTTTGATTTTAAACTTATACACAAAACAGCGTGACTGAAAAAGTTAACTGCTGGGCTATGCGCTCGCATTCCTGTTGTTTACATCTAAATTATCGATTTCGCTCGGCCCCTGATGGCTGTTCGCGAGAGTCCACTGATTTAGAAATCACTCAAATTCCATATAGATTAACTTTCCAAAACTCTAAGTAAAGAAAAGTGATGAAATTGTTTTATATAGTTAAACTAGCTGAATACAATTTGTAATTAATTATATATTTATTGTTTTAAATTCATCATAATTTGGATACAAACATTTAGGACACAATTAAAGCTTTGACATTTAAATTAAAAAAACAAAAAACTTTAAGCAAAGGGAAACAAAAAAAAACAATTTAAAAGTTCATTTTGTTATTTATAATTAACATTTATCACGCTACTGTTGTTAGCGAAATTTTCCATGGATTTTGTTTGTTTTCAGAAAGGTCAGCAGCAAGTTCAATACGGACTTAATAGTTGAGTTGAATCAGGAATAGGTTAATAAAGAGGGAACGAACTTAAAACCAAATAGATAAGAGAGCTATTGAGAACTGATACAAACTGTTAAAAGCGGGAAGTGGGATTGAATTTTTTTTTTGAGTCCAGTCAACTGTATGAAAAAAGATCCTCAAAGTATGCAGTACAAATTTAGATATTTTATTTAAAAATAAATAAGAACAGGCAGGTGTATGTGGGTTGGAGAAACTTGAAGAACTAACATTATTAAATGCTACCGGGCGAAGCCGGTGCGGTCAACTAGTATTATAATAACATTTAATGTAATTTTTTTATCTATTATAATCTGACCATTTTTTGGAACGTCGGACTTTTAACATTCAATGTATCAAATGTCAAAAAATTAAAAAATCTTTTAGATAATTCTCAAATGATACAGCCAGAGAAAAAATATAATTGTACATGTTTACTGTACAAGTTTTTTAACAATATTATAGTCACAGTAATTATTAATATGATTGTGGTAACCATAATATAATTGACGCAATCATATATAATATATGATTGTAGTAAACAAATATAGAGTTAATAAATTTGGCTACTAAGTCAGCCATATTCAATAAACATTCATAAATATTACTTATTTAAAAAACTGTGTTTTTTTGGTTTCCTAATTTCTCTTAAATAAGTGAGATCGCTTTTCAATTTACAGCTGTTATCAGCTAATTAGAAACGTATGTTTACTAAAATATACTAACACACCCCCTACTATGATTTTTGTTTGCAATGAAGAATTAATTTCTCAATAAAACAACATGAAAAATTAAAAGATATAATACTTTTTTAATTACTACTACATTTTTATATATTGGATTATCTGGTTGTTAATAAAAAAAATATTGAACATGTTTGTTTTCATGAAATAAAATAAATTTTATTTAATCTAATGCTACCACATATCATAGACAAACTGATGCTATAGGGTAATAAGACAGCTTTTTTTAATATTTCCCGGGAAATGAACCCTTGTTACAACTAACATCTTTTTTAAAAAACGATTACCAATTCTTAACAACGATTCAATAACTAGCTCATTTATTGATTTTAACTGTAAGCTTAATTTGCAGAGGTCAAATGTCAATTATTTAAAATTTTTATTTATAAAACTTTCAAGAGAAATTTTTCTTAAGATTGAATAAAGAAAAATTTGAAAATAAACCATTTTTGCAATTGGTATTAAAATTACCCAAACAAATTTTTGGTGTAGTTTTAGCGCCAGTTGCTTTAAACGCAAATTATTTAACAAGTAGCTGTTTTCGAAAATGTTTTTGTTTAAAAAAAAAAGATTTTTTATAAATAAACAATGTGAATTTCATTTAAATTGTCACAACTCACAATACATTGATTGCATTTATTCATAGAAATGTTTCAATGCCAAATGACTGTTCAAATGATTGGGATTCTTAGATGTTCGTCCAATACAAAAATGCATTGTAACATTAAAAAATTCTTTGTGTAAAGCATTTGGAAAATACCCAATAAGATTTTCAAATAAATTCTCGTTAAATGAATGCTGGGGTTTTTTTCTAATGACATTTTTTTCTAAGAAAATACAAAAATTCTAAAAGCTAAAATAAGTGTAAATAAAATGTGCTAACGTTGAATAAAACATAAGTTATATATTTCTGTGGCAGTATGGAAAAACTAGGTAACTCCACTTTTTGAGAAAATTGAGATAACACCAAATATGGAAAGTGCGTTTCATTTACTAGCACTCTCTCAGATCGAAATTTCGATATAGTTTCTTATTTAAAAGTTATTTTCATGATAAAAACTAACTAACTCCATAGTTTCTTAACTTTCTAACCCGCAAACTTTAAAAAGCTAAAAAAAGTTGTCGAATAATTTTTTTAGGGTAACTATGATCCAATAAACTCAGAACAGCCATCAGAAACTAATTTGCAAATTAAGTTTAAAAGCCAGGTGCAAAAAGGTGAAGAGTGCCTTAGGGCATTGTTGCCGGTATAGGTATGAAAAACTTATTTTTAAAACGATTTTATTGCAAAACTAATGAAAAATATTTCGAATAGATCGGTCGACTAAAAGTTTGTAAAACTTTGATTTTTAAAAAAATCACATACAAAATTTCACGTGCTAAAATTATGACATCACTCACGAAACAGCTGACAGAACAAAAACTAAAAGTCAGAATTAGTCTTTATAAAAAACCGACTTTTTCAAAAACCGGTTTGTCGGTTAACCGAAAATTGTCCTTTTTTAGAAAACCGGTTTTTCGGTTAACCGACATCGAAAAAACCGGTTAACCGACATATATGTGTAAAAAACATAAAATGTTCAATAAAGTATATTCAGTATATATTTCTGAAAAGGACTTTGTACATTAATCTAACGAAATGAATAATAAAATATAATTTTAAGAACAAAACACTCTAATGAAGTCAAATTTATTGAATGAATGTATGTACATCAAATTCAATTTAATGATTGGTAAAATCATCACTAAATTTATAATGAATCGTAATTATGCTTTAGTTTAACTTCTAGAATTATGCGGAATTTAATTTTTAATAGTTTCATTATGTGAAATTTATTCTGAAAAAGTTTTTAAGTAAACTCATCGTCCTCAACTATTTAGAAACAATGTAATTCTTAAATATATTAATCTAAAGATGTCTGTATTGTAAATCAGCAGGTTAGGTTTCAAATCAGACCAATAATGTGTATACAATGAATACAAAAAATGCAAAAAAACATGAGATTTATTAATTTTAGTCCCAAATTTTAAAAACCGTTTAACCGAGTGATAAAAACCGGATAAACCGGTTAACCGAAAATCAACATTTCAAATTAATCGGTTGGCAAAAACCGAGATTTCGAAGAAAACCCGGTTTTTCGGTTAACCGGTTTATAAACACTAGTCAGAATGTATTTCGATCTTCAAGGGAATTGTTAACAAATCTGTAACTAAAGTCACAGTTAAATTAAAAAATATATATATAATTACTTTTTGAGATAATTAATGTTTAGTAATGCATGCCTTGAGGCACTTTGCGGGTTAAAGGTTTAAATAACCGAATAATTAGAAGAGAAAAAGCAAAATAGAACAAATTCTAGCACAAGCTGTTAGGGACCAAATTTTGAACCTAAAAGAAGAAAAAAAAACTCGGCTTATTTTTGATATGTATTTAAAAATAAAAGGTAAAAATATTTTTTTAAAAAACTGGGTAACTCCAGCTGAATTGAGCTGAGTTACCTTAAATCCGTAAAATATAAAAATAAATTGAAAAAAAAAGTTTTTCATTTTTCGAAAAAACAGGGTAACTGACATCGATTTTCATCTTTAGTGTCCAAAAATGAGTTCAATGGAACCAATGAAATCTTTAACATTATTCATATTAAATAATTAGTGAAATATGTTTAAAACTTTAAATGTGTTTTTCTCGTATTTTTAAAAAATCGAGTTACCTAGTTCTTCCATACAACCACAGATTTATTGTAAACAGATTTATTGTAAATATATGTATGTAAATAATATAAACAAACGTCAATCGGTTTTTGAGTTGTGGTTATGTGGTTAAACTTTACACTGAACTCAGATGTAAATGAACTGAAAATCTCAACAAAACAAAACATCTATGACAAGCTGATTAATTGCTTGATCAAACATCATTGAAGGGCGTACTAAAACTGTCAACTTCTAGACAACTTAACTACAATATTAACAACTAAGTATTTATGTCTAGTGCGATTTAGAATCGGCAACTTGAAATAACAGCAGGTAACAATTAAAACCATAGCACACAGACACCGTGCATTGAATTGTTAAACACCCCTTAGAGCGTCATCATCAAATCTAGATGACACACACCATCATCATCCAGGATGTTCAAGTAATTGGCTAATCAATCACCACTCATGCAGAAACTCAAACTGTTCAAGAGAGAGACACACACACAAACAAAGAGAGAGAAAAGTAGAAAACAAAACATTTGTATCAAAAATCAATAACAAATGAAGCGTAACACTGTTAAAAGTTTCCTTGCTCCTCTTGCCATCTGCCCCACCTATTGCCAGTGTATAAAATTTACATGGGAGCTGGAATATATTTCCGAAATATGAAATCAATCGTGCATCACCTCCATATTTCCATAGACTTTATTCGATTTTTCTTTGTTGTTATACCTTCGTTTGCTGAAGCATACAATCAGGAATAAATTTGTTTGAGTATCATTTAAAAATAAAAATAAAAAAGAAATATGGAAAACTGTAGGTGCTTGTTAGATGCTTTAGATATTTTAAAAAGAAACGAAATAATAAATTAAATACACATGTGTATCAATTACGTGTCTGTTTAACCTGCAGTTTAGTCCTTCAGCTTATATTACATATAACAAGGATGCTCTAAAGGATTTTGAAAATATGTTTTAGGATATATTTTTTTCAGATTAATAAACACTAAGATATGTATAATTTATGACAGGGATAAGGAATGCATCACTAAAAAGGATAACACACATTTTTCTTAACAATTCCTGCTGACAACTAAATACATACACAGTTTTCTTGATCAAAATATGGCAGAAAGTAATAAATCTTTCAGTTTTTATAATCATGATATAAAAAAAAGTATTATCACCGTTATTCACCAAAACACCGATTTTTTCAAACCAAAATCCTCATTTTCAATTAAAAACCATTTTTACCCAAAATAGATTGTTAGCAAAAAAGCTTCACCAAAAATCTGAATTTTCAATAAAAAACCAAAAAAAATATTGTTACGAATTTGCATTAGCGATTTGAATGTAACGTCCAGCAACATTCATCGTGTTTATAAACATTTCCATCAATAGAAGCTTCTACTTATCAACAATGTTGATAGCATTGTTTGAAAGTATGGCAACACTGAATGTTTAAGCTGCAAACATTAACTTCGAAAGCTCTAGAATTCGAATATAGTAGTTGTCCGTTAAGATCATTGTAGAAGGTTCACGAAAGATAGGGTGTATATAAATAGTGGCAGAGCGCTGTTAGAGTTAACATCAACTATCTTGTACATTATAAAGTGTGTCTGTATTTCTGCGAATTTATAAAAGTGTATAAAAACACTGAGTAAATAAATAAAGACTTGTTACAATTTTAAACTACTAAACTGCTTTTTATTTGCAATCAAAAGTATCCGGTTTATTAAAAGAAAATAAACCAATGTTTTTAAAAAGTAAAAACGTAACAATATTATAAAATTGAGGGGTATTATTGGCTGCTTGACTTAAAAATTCGAAATTTTTTAAAAAAATTTTAGCTTTTATTTTGAAACATTTGTATGTACAATACAAATTTATTCAAAGTATTGGCCATTGTTAGTTATGACATTTTTCCATCATTCTGGCAACATATGGATTCCGAGCCAAAAGAACTGCTAATCTTTTAAAGCCAAGAACGAATTAAGCCAATATCGGATACTCTGTTCCAAAGTGAAGTGTATCCCAGAGAGAGCGTTCTACATCGATCGAAACAAATAGTAGTAGGACGGAGCTAGGTCCGGACTATAAACCTCCCAACCACTTTATCTATATAAAAATGAAATGGTCCATGTATGTAATGGCATCATGAGAGAACGGCTGGAGCGATTTGGCTGACTTTTTTTATTCGATTGGAAATTTTCAGGAGATTCCGGATAAAAATCGTATTTTTTTTTGAGTCCAGTCAACTTTAATAACAAATGCTCCCTAAAGTATGCAGTACAAATTTAGATATTTGATTTGCAAATAAGAACAGGCAGGTGTATGTGGGTTGGAGAAACTTGAAGAACTAACATTAGTAAATGCTACCGGGCGAGGCCGGGCGGGTCAACTAGTTCTAAATACTTTTTAACATGTATTGCAACATGTGACCTAGCGTTGTCGTGATGGATTATTACAGTTTCATGTTTTCCCGCATATTCCTGGCTATTTTCGGCCAATGAATCAGTTGCTTTCGTTACAAGTTCCCTGTGATGGTCTGGTCAGGTTTCAGCAGCTTATAATAGATAGGAACCTTTTCTCTCACCAAATAAAGAGAATTAACTTAGCGTCCTGGATATTTGGCTTTGGTGTCGATTTGGCTGATTGGCCGAGCTTCACATATGATGTCTTATGCTAAGGGTTTTGTAATGGATCTAATTTTCATAGCAAGTAATAATTCAATGCAAAAATGATTGTCTTTTATAGCGTTCAAGCATCATTTCTGACATACAAAATCGTCTTTCAAGGTCTCTCGGCTGCTATGCGCATGGTACCCAATTTCCCTGCATTTGGATGAATGCTGATACTCGCAAACGTTTTGAAAATGATTTTGCAAGCTCTTGTTGAGTTTTACAGCAATCTTCATGGACTAATGCCTCCAATTCTTGGTCTTCAAACTTATTTGTATGGCCTGGGCGATGTTTGTCTTCCGTGTCAAAAACCATCCGATGAAAAACATTCACCGTAAGCTTTGGTAAGCAAGCGATTGGCTTCAGCGGCACTTTCATTCAAATTAAAGAAGTAAAGTAAAACTTCCCGCATATGACGCTGTGTTGGTATAAAATTTAAAATTTTCGAAGCAAACAACTTTGCTGTTTACACTATAATGTGCAAATCTTATCTACCCTTCACCAAATTATACTTTAAAATAAAAATTTTAAATATTTTTAGGTAAACTATTTTTTTCAAAATTTTTTTTACCGAAAAAAATTGTATTGAAATTTTTTTTTTTAATTTTTAAGAAATTATTTTCCCGATTTTGACAAATTGTTGCAAAGGTCTTTGAAATATCTATTATTGGATATCCATATTGTCTATATTAATGACTTAGTAATCCAGATATAGATACAAAATATGTCAAAAATCGAGGTTGTCCTGGGCCGATAGTCTCGATTTTAAATAGCAACTGAACCGGGATAATTTCCGATATATTGATGAATCATGTATGTACACAGAAAAAACTATTTCTTAAACCGTTTCAGTTCAAATATTTGTCACATATTGAACTGGTTTCAATTATTTCATAATTAAATTATTTCTTAAAAAAATAACAAAAATGTGCTTTCAAATACGAAAATTATCTATTCGATAATTTTTGTATTTGAAATTCAGCCAATAACGAAAATTGTATATTCAATTGTCAAAATAATCAAATTCAAAACTCAAAATTCAATAGAAAATATCAAGAAATTTTGTTTTTGAGCAAATGAATACTTGATTTAATTATGAAATAATTGAAACCATTTCAATATGGGATAAATGTTTGAATTGAAATATATTTTTTTCTGTGTAAGTTATTTGGGGGCTATAACGATCCAGAATATATATACTTTGTGGAGTCGAAAATGAAAAATGTAGAAATTGCAAACGGAATGACAAACTTATATATACCCTTGATTTTTTTTTTAGTTTTCAGAATGAAATTAATTTATTTGCTACATAAAATGCCAAAAAAATGTTTCCCGTAACTCAAGATTTTGGGGGTGTTTGGCATAACAATATTCTTGTTGTACTCGAAAACTAGTAATCACTTCCCAGGTATTTATATTTATTTTTTTGTATCACTGTGTTATATGGTCTGCTAACAATATTTGATGTGTGAAGGCGGATAAAAAAAATCAAAAGTAATATTTTCTTTAAAGCAATTATAATTTTCAAGCAAAAAGCTTGAAAAAATTCCCTAGGTTTATTATAGAAGGTTGATTTTATCCTTTTGACTAAATTTATGTTAATTTCAAAGAATGTCAACAAGTTTTGTTATTTGGACAGGTTAAATTGTCATTAGAGGCTTGAATGTCATCTTTAAATGATGCTCTCTCGTTATAAATATTTGCAAACTTTTGTTAAGCAGTGTCATGTTAGTGCTTTTTTAATGCGAGTGCCGACAAAATACTTGAAAGGAATTTTAATTGGAAAAGAAAATGTAGCACGGTAATGTCGAGTTCTTTTAAATGACAACATATCAATCAAATCATCTCATATACATACATACATATTTCCTCAGCTTAGCGGCCAAATGTGCGAAGTTACTTTTTTTACTTTTTTACATTTTTCTTTAGTTTGTGTCTTCTGACAAATAAAATAAAATAAACCCCATTTAAAAGAAGTTCTTTTTAAACTTAGTACATTTGCTATGGTATTTTTATCTGTCGTAAGCAAGTGTTTTGCAAAAAATGGACTTAACACTTTTGCCTGTAAAAGTTTATAATGGAAACTTTGTATTTTAACTTATTTTATATTCAAATTTAGATATTCATAAAACTTGGACTTAACTTATTTGCCCAATAAGCCAACAATTTCCTACCTATTTTACTTTATAAACAATTAAACAAAGCAAAAACAAAAAAAGCACACACACACACACAATTTTCTAAAAATAATGCAAATTGTGCTCAAATATTGTACTACATATACAATTTTGTATTATTTTAGTAAACAGTTTTCATATTTGTTTAGTATATTTAATTTAATATTGAAACTTAACAAGATAATTTTCAAATGAAAATATTCTTTGCTTTTGCTATGAAATGGATGCAGGACATTTATATCGATCTATTTACTTAAAAATTTGTCAACAAAATGTGTTTTATTTGTGCTGACAAAGATAAACAAGATTTTCGATTGCAATTTTGTAATTTAAATGCAGTAAAAAGACAATTTTAACAATATATAAAATAGAAAACTTAAATAAAGTTGTTATACCCTATTACCATAAGTTACAAGGTTATTCTGTTTGTAATTTAAACATTTTCATTTGCGACCCCATAAAGGAAATGTATATTCTAGATCGTTATAGATAGCCATTTCCGTATGTTGAAATCAACTTTCCGTAGCCCCCAAAAAACTTACATAGCTGATTCATACATCAATATATCCGCTCATATATAGTATCGGCTCAGTTACTATTTAAAATCGAGAAAATCGGCTCACAAATGACTGAGATATAAGCAAAAAACCATGACCACCTCTATTTTTTGCCTATTTTTATCTATATCTTTAATATACACAATATTAATATATAATGATAGATATTACAAAAACCTTTACATCGCAATATATAACGCCATAGTAATTCGGACCTACAATGGATCAAAATCGTGGAAATTATTTTTAATAAGGTTTTTTTCACAAAAAAAAATTTTTATCATAAAATTATTTTTAACGTAAATTTGTTTCAACCATATTTTTTTCAGAAAAAAATTTTTTTTAAGAAAAAATTAAAAAAAAAATGTTCAGCAAAAATTATTTTCAATCTTTATCGTAAAATATACTTTCCTGTGGATATATACGATTCGGCACAGCCGAATACAACTCTCTTACTTGTTATACACGCAGAGAAAAAATATAATTGGGCATTGTTACTGTAACCATTTAAATAGTGTTACAAGATTTTTAACAATATTATAGTCACAGTAACTATTTACATGATTGTGGTAACCATTATATGGTTAATTTACGATTCACATGATTGTATCAACCATATATATGGGTTACAGTAAACAAATATATGTTTGTGGCAACCATATTTATGATGAATAATTTTATCATAATAAGTTGTTCTCAGATTATGATAAGCCTTAAGCCGAGAGCAACATAATATGATAAGTCCTTCATCATATGAATGGTTGTCACAAACATATATTTGTTTACTGTAACCATATATATGGTTGATACAATCATGTGAATCGTAAATTAACCATATTATGGTTACCACAATCATGTAAATGGTTACTGTGACTATAATATAGTTAAAAAACTTGTAACAATATTGAAATGGTTACAGTAACCATGCCCAACTATATTTTTTCTCTGTGTGTACCCTTCACCATGAGTGGCAGGGTATATATAAATTTGTCATTCCGTTTGTAATTTCTACATTTTTCATTTGCGACCCCACAAAGTATATATATTCTGAATCGTTATAGATAGCGGAGTCGATATAGCCATGTCCGTCTGTCCGTCTGTGTGTTGAAATCAACTTTCTGAAGCCCCAAATAACTTACATACACGAATGATACATCAATATCTCCGAAATCTCTGCTATTTAAAATCGAGAAAATCGGTCCACAAATGGCTGAGATATAAGGAAAAAACCAGGACAACCTCGATTTTTGACCTATTTTTGACCCATATCTGGATTACTAAATCATTAATATAGACAATATGGATATCTAATGATAGATATTTCAAAGACCTGTGCAACGACGTATATAAGACCATAGTAAGTTGGACCTACAAAGGGTCAAAATCGGAAGAAAAAAAAACCGAATTTTTTCACTAAAAATTTAAAAAAAAAATTTAAAAATAAAAAAAAAAATTTTTTAAATTAAAAAAAAAATTTTGAAAAAACAACTGGAAAAAAAATTTAAATTTTGTTTACCTAAAAATATTTAAAATTTTTATTTTAAAGTATAATTTGGTGAAGCGTATATAAAATTCAGAACAGCCGAATATAGCTCTCTTACTTGTTGTATTTTTGATTTGTTCTTAGAATGATTGAAATTTGGGCTTCTAAAAAAAACAGTAATAGGCAATGGGAATAATTAAATGTATCATGACTCATTGGACAAAATGATTAAGTCCATTTTATTTTTGAGAGCCAAAACTATTGACTGACTTTTAATTTAAACATTTTAAAATCAGAGACCTTTTAGCTATTTATATCCTAAATAAATGTCTTTCAAATGACAAAACTTATTTCGACATTAATAAAAAATAACTTTTTTCTTCTTAATATTTTAAAAGTTGTGGCATTTAAATTCATACTTTGCTTAAACTAAATAATATTTTATAAACTATCAACTAAAATTAAATTGAGATCATTATTTAATCACCTGATTGTTGGTTTGTGTGTTGTTATTGAAATATTTCTAAACATGTTTAATTCTGTCTAACCGTGATAATTTTAGATTGCGAGATATGACACGCATGAAATCAACTGGTGAATTTATAAATTTTTATCCATATCAATTGATAAAACATCCAAATTTTTGTAGATAAGTGTTTTAGTTGTAAACAAACACATAAATTTCATTTTGACAAAACTTAAATAACTTGATGTTAAAATAGTTACATTCAAATAAGTATAAACATTTATGAATTGAATTTAACGCAAACAAATATGTACATATCTGTAATTCGTATGTTTAATCTTGATAGAAATAAAAAAAAAAAAAAATGTTATGAAATGCCTTTGATCATTTCATCAATTTTTCTGTAACTAGCAATAAATGCAATATGTTTTCATTACTTTGACAGTATTTTCCCTTTAAATTTCATTAGGTAATATGAGGCTATCAGTGCAAAAGTGGTGTAACCCCAAAATAATTATTTAGTAGTATATGGGCATTTCCACCGAGACCAGAAAATTAAAAGTGTTTGAAAACACTTTGTTTTAGGACAAAATTGTTAGTGTTTTTGCTCAGACAACTTTGTTTTGAAAACAAACGTCATTTATTGTTATGACAAATATTTGTCAAGTATAGACATGGGCTTATTCGTACTAAATATTTTTTTACGTTTTTAGTTTGTTGATATTATATTGAAATAAATACTTTGAATACTATTAATTTAAAAACATTTATACTAAGCTTGTTTACGCATTATTTCGTAAAAAATCAACAGAAACTACAATAATATCATGATGGAAAAAAAAGTCCCGTGCGACTGTGATTAAAATTAATTTAAAAAAAATTATAAAAAATTTTAACAGACATCAATGCACAATATTCTAAAATTAGTCACATTGAAATATTGGCTCTGGTTTCGCTGAAAATTGGCGTTTGAATGGTTGGCCGCCAAATTGACTTCTGTATTTGTCCCGTGCGAATGCCTCGGGTTTTTGCAATTATCTTGAAAATGAAAACTTACCCAAAATTAAACTTAGCACCAATTATAGGGCTAATTAAGAGCTATAAATTAAGCCTTTTGTCAAACTAATAATTCTATTTATTTTGACTTATTTTTCACTTTAAATGTGTACGAATGTCCCGTGCGACATAATGGAATTGCCCATATTCAACTTACACCACTTTTGCTACATTAATTTGTTATACTATGCTCTGTGCTAAACGATTTTTTCAGATCCATCTGCTTTTGAATACCAAAAGGTAACATAACCCACTTTTGTATTGATAGTTGGTAATGTAAGGACTGTAAGTAGCACCAAAACGGCAACCAATTAAAAAATTGTGGGTTACACCATTTTTGCACTGATAGCCTCATATTTAACAATCTTTGATAATCTGTTGACAACACGCTGTTTTTGTATTGTGAAAATCTGAATAAATAAAAGGTCTTTCATTAAGCGCTTTCCTATATTTAAATTTAAATAAAACAAAGTGTCCGAAATGTCCAATTTTCCATGACTCTGCCTCCTAAATCAGGCTGAAATTGAATGATGGCTTGGGTTATGTTGGCTTTGTAGGTTATGTAGCTTGATAGTTTAAGGGCCTTATTTTCTAAATCCTGCAGCCAAGTGATAGCTTTATATGGAACACAAAAGCAAAATATCAAAAATTTATATTTGTTAATTTTTTTAAAAAAACATATTTACTAACTTTTACATTATTATTTTATTTAACTCCTAGTGCTATTATAAATACTGAACTTTATGTTATATTTTTCTTAAGTTCCAACTAACTCGGCCCACAAAATGTATAACATTTCGCTATCTTTCCATGAAAAATTCCAAATATTGAAAATTTTGCCTGCTATGAATTTTAATTAAAGAAAATTGAGCTCATTCGCCAAAACATGGCCAAATAATTAGTTTTTTCTCGAAAATCGCAAAATTTAAATCGTAGATACGGAAAAACTATAGGAAGTGTTGTCATACTTTTTCATATTTTTATTCCCTATTATATTCTCAGTAAAACCCAATGTGATGATTAAAAGATTCTGAAATTTGTTTAACAAAATTTTTAAAAATTTGAAAATGGAGTTTTGAAACTCGCGTTAAAAAAATTATTTTTTTTTTGTCATACCTGGGAATGGATTAACGGTATCCTACGAAGACAAAAACTCATTAGAAGTAAATAAATGGATATATTTTAAGTAAAAATTTAATATTTCTCAAAATATGTTAATTTTGTTCCTACATTTCTAGTTCTAGTGGCCTGAGACACAAAAATGGACTGGGAAATTTTTAATAACTTTAAAATTTTTTAACCAATTTGTGTATTTTATATCTCATTACGTACACATTGCGTTTCTTTAAAATTAAATTGCAAAAATAATTATTTAATGTCAAAAATTTTTACAAAAAGTGAAAAAATTGCATTTTTTTCCACCTCAAAACTTCAGCGTGGTTGCACCACCATTTACGATATCCTATCATCCCAATATTTTGCACAACATGTTTCAACAATACATAGAACAATTCTAGTGGGGGGACTGCCTGTACCTTGAATACAATCTTGGAGCACTCTAATATGTATTTTCTAGGGTCCCTAATAAATATTGTAGAAATAACAAACGGAATGACAAGCTTTGCACTCTTGGTGCAGGGTATAGCAATAAACTCAAGATGGAATATAAAAAAATGTAAAGTAAGGAAGAAAAGAAAGAAGAATATACATAAAATTATTGTTGCCACTAGAGGCAGCCCCAACTAAGCAACCGACCCAACCGACCGAACCGACCGTCCAACCATTCATCCATTCAAGCGTCTTAATATTCACATTTTATATGTATAATAACAAAACAATCATAACTAACCATACATCCAGCCATTCAACTAAATAACCATCTAGCTAACGATACTTGCTACTACGACAACAACTATTTAGCAAATACCTACATCCAAACACATACTAACAACGTACATACAATATTTTTTTGCAGATACACAAACAGACAAGCTAACAAACATAAATAAGTTAAGACAAGTTAGTAGTTGGACAGTTGAAAGAAGGTAAAATAGCAAAACAAATGACTTTGCAGTAGTAAAAGTCCCCTTTTGCAAAGCGTACGACGGTACACGGTACGACATTACAAACGGACACAAATTCGATTTATTGCGTGTTGTTCTCTACTAAACCAAGCAAAAAAAATAAATAAAATAAAAAACAAGAAGCTAAAACTGGAAAAAAATCTATAAAGGAAAAATTTATAACATTTTAAACATTTATTAAAATAAAAAAAAATAAAAAACTCATAAAAAATAATATAATATAAAGCTACATTAACAACAACAACAACAACAATAAATAGCGTAAACAAAACTAAGTCAAATCAAGCATACTTATTTGACGTATCTACTAACATCCAACCAACCAACCATCCATCCATCTACTCTTCATCAAAGAGCAGAAAGCAGAAGAAGAAGAAATAAACAAAATTCGCCATATTTCCAACAACAACAACAAGAATAACAGCAACATTAACAAATATAAATACAAATAAAAACCCTCCTCTAAACAACCTGATTAACAACAACAACAGCAAACACACATACACTCACACACACACAGAGAGCGAGAGTAAAAATCAACCTTTTGTCTATTAAAAGAAAATTTAAAACAACAACAATAACAAAAAAATGTAATAATCATACCAACAAACACACAAACATCACATAGAGAAAACAGAAAAACAAAAACTGCCCGCCTTTACAACAAAGGAGACTAGATAGAGTAAAGTAAAGGATACAAAAAAACTGTAACTAAAGAAGGAAGGAAAACCGGACGAACAGGCAAACGGATAGATTGACAGACAGACTGGCAGACTGAAAGACAGTAAGACAGACATACAGAGAGACAAAGTGATAGACAAACGGACGAATAAAACGGAAGGAAATAAGTTTGTGCAATTGAAACCTCTACAACTTTTTTTTCTTTTCTTTGCTAAAAACAACTAGTACCACTACCACACTAACAACAACAACAACATCAACTACTACTAGTACGACAGCAAACAATAACAACAACAACAAATACAATAATAACATATAAAAAAACAACATCAGCAACAACTTGACAAGTGGTGAGTGTTAGTTGCTACATTTCTATATTTATTGGTATTAATTTTTTTTATTTTTTTGTTTTTCCACTTATTTTTCCATGTGTTGTAATTTAAATAGACCCAATGCTCTTTTTCTTTTTCATACATTCATACAGATACGTATGTTTGTGTAAATGAATACTCCTAGAATAATATTTTTCCTTTTTTTTCTTTATTTTTAACGTTATTTTTAACTAAATATTAATTAAAAACAAACAAGCTGCTACTCGAACGTAACGAAATGAAACTAAAGTTCAGAGCTGGCGGCTTTTAAATTCTTTGCAGAGCGACATTTGCAGTTATTGATGATATTTTGCTGACATTTTTTTTAAATAAATTATGATTATTAGGGTGGGGCAAATAAAATATGGACAGTAATTCATTAGAAATCATAAACAAATTTGCGAAAACTAAATATTTAAAAAAAAAATAGAAAAATTGAGATTTGGTTGGACTTATTTAGACATTTATTTAATAATTATAATATTATCATGTGTAGTCTTATTATTATTATTATATCGAGCCCTTGCCAAATTATCGTAAGCGACATTTTCAAAATTTTTTTTTTATTAAAATTTTATGGATGTTTTAGCGTTATCAGAATATCAAAATTGTTAATAACTTCAAAATTATAGGGGGTAAGATTTTATCGTAAGTCAATGTTTACATTTTACAGTAAACGAATTTTATCGTAAGCGACACACAGTGGTATAGAACACAAGTAAGAGAGCTATATTCGGCTGTGCCGAATCTTATATACCCAAATTATACTTTAAAATAAATTTTTTTAAACATTTTTAGGTAAACAAAATTTAATTTTTTTTTAATTGTTTTTTAATTTTTTTTAAACAAAATTTTTTTTTTAAATTTTTTTTAGTTTTTAAATTTTTTTTTTGGAAAAAAAATTTTTGATGAAAAAAAAATTCGGGTTAAAAAATATTTTTCCCGATTTTGACCCATTGTAGGTCCAACTTACTTATAGCCTTATCTACATCGTTGCAATGGACTTTGAAATATCTATCATTAGATATCCATATTGTCTATATTAATGACTAGTAATCCAGATATAGATCAAAAATAGGTCAAAAAATAGGTCAAATTGTCCCGGTTTTTTGCTCATATCTCCGTTATTTATGGACCGATTTTGCTGATTTTAAATAGCAAACTTCTCGAAAGCATGTCTGACAGAATTATTGAAAATTTGGATCCCGAAGATATCTGGGGTCTTCAGAAAATTGATTTCAACAGACGGACATGGCTTAATCGACTCCGCTATCTATAAGGATCCAGAATATATACTTTATAGCGTCGGAAATGAAAAATGTGGAAATTACTAACGGAATGACACGAAGGTGAAGGGTATAAAAAGAGGGAAATAAATCTGTAACTTCTAAATGGTTAGATTGGTTTGAATTCACATGCGCAAAGAAGAAGTGTTGTCGAGTATAGGTTTTGAACATGGACCTCATAGGTCCACCAGGAACGCGACCAAGGGTCCTCACAGTGGGGCACCTCGGGTATGTTACATTTTTAAAAAGATCCTATTTCTTCGTTTGAGTTCCGATTTAAATAGAATCTTCTCATTGAGCACTACAAAAAACCTCGTTGTAGCTATCAATTATCTCTTAAGCTTATGAGATATTCGCATTTGAAAATTATATTTGCAACATTTTTACCCACCCTACTCCAGTTTTTTGATAGCAGCGTATCCAAATATTTCCCGATTTTCTCAAGTTTTCCTTTGTTGGACTAACAATACACGTATGTGTCAAATAGAAAAATAATTGTTTAAAAATAATAACTAATTCCAAAGTTATATGCATTTGAATTTAAAAAATTTTAAAATGGCGATTTTTCGCTAATTTTTTTGGCAAAAAAGAACTTTTTTCTTTTTAAGTTATCGTAAAAAATTTCTAAGAAAATGTATAAGAAATTTATACTTTCTGAAAGCTAAGTTTTCATAAAATATTTTAAATGAAAAAAAAAAAATTCTTATTTTTTATGTAAAAGTAAACTTTAGGGCAAAAATTCTCAAATCGCATATTCGATATCAAAATATAGAATCCGATTTTAGGTGGCCCAATATGTTTTTAATTATTTTGACCCTGGTCGGAGTTATCAGAATCCCATTTTTGGAATTTTTCAACACTTTTTGGGAATTGCGGGATTTGCTGATAATAAATTCTAAAATTCGTTTTTATTTTTCCATTTTAAATAGAAAAATTTACATAACTGTGAAATTTCATTAAAAACTATTCATAAATAAAAATTTAATTTTAATTCGAAAAATTTGTAGCTATGCAAAAATTCAATAAAAAATGGTACAGCACTTCTATAAATATATGCGACAAACTAAATTTTAAAAAATGGAAAAAACCTTATAAAAAGTTTTAAATGTTTCTATTAAATTGTATAGAACTCTAAAATTTGTTCAGTGAGTATAAATTTCATTTAAATCGAAACAAAATTAAAAAAAAAAATATTAAACCAATAAAAACTATGTGGTCACCCGGGAGGATATTGGTAATGCGAAGGTTAACATGTCTAAAAATAGAAATGATTCCTTTAAATATTATGCCTGTAGAAATATTAAAACTATACTAAATACATCGTCATCAACAGGGATGCGGATTTCAACATTTAAATTAAATTAATTAAATTTTGTTCTATTGTAATGGAACGTATTTGCGCAGTTTAAATGATTTTAAAATATGCCATAAAAATCCCCAAATATACATATGTAATACAAAACAACATATGCATCCTTTGATTTTAGCTTACTGACTGCATGCATTTTCATTAAAATCGCAGCGCTGGTCTGCATGACACATGAATAGTCTTGTTGTGGTTAATTTGACCAAAGGATGTACACATCGCAAATTAACAGCAAGACTGTCATAAATCAAAAAATAACTGATTTGACAGAAAATGCATTTAGAGTTTTTGCCTCAAACACAAAAATAAATTATCTTTTCAAGTGGTGAATACACAGGATATTCATAGACATTTTTTTTCTTACCAGTTAAAGCTTAATTCTACATTATTAACTTTCAAACCCCTTTTTTTTGATTTATGACAGTCTCAAAGTAAATGAGCTATGATATATTATTTATATTGCCTTTTGCAAAAAAGAAAAACTTTAAAACAACAACCTATTCAAGTTGCTCATGTACAAACAAAAAAAAAACAAGAACAACAATATCAGAAAAAAATTTAATAATAATTTATATATAAATGTCAAGTTATGAAAATAATGTCATTTATATTAAATACACATACGACAAATGTATCTACAATACTTGTATTTCTACATACAGGTAAAAGTGTATGTGTCTTCAGAATGTTGCAAAGTATTTTTTTACTTATACATGCAAGTATTTTGTTGTAGAATATTTACCTTTCTTCTCACACATACACACACACTCACACAATTACGCACGAGACAAATGCAGGGTATGGCAATAGGAGATGATGCATATTTGGAGTGTGATTTTGTGCTGTCATTTATAGCAAATTTTAATAAATAAGTCGGTACCATAACATCAATTTCCAATCACTTTTTTAAACATTTCTTTACAGACACATTTCTCATATCCAACAAAACTTGCTAGAGACTTATTACTACTGATTACCAGGGCAACCAAAAATATGCATTATCATATTCTTTGTTGTGCGTTGGTTTCACACAATTTTAAGAATTTTGGCATCGATTTGTTAGTGCATATTTTTGCTCTTTACAGCATAATTTAGCATTTTAGAGCATTTTTTTGCATATTTAACTCAAGACTGCATATTTTTGTTGCATATTTAATTTTCTTCTTAATTTTATTGTTTGCATTGTAATGTTTCTTTTCTATATTTAACTATTTTATTAAGGTATCTATCTTCTTCTATATATATAAAAATGAAATGTTCCATGTATGCAATGTCATCACGTGAGAACGGCCAAATCGCTCCGGCTGATTTTTTTTTATTCGATTCGAAATTTTCAGATGGTTTGTAAAGAAAAAAAATTAAAACATTCCGGGAAAAACTCGGAAATTCTTATTTTGTGAGTCCAGTCAACTGTAATAAAAAAAAGCTCCCTAAAGTATACAGTACAAATTTAGATATTTTATTTGCAAATAAATAAGAACAGGCTGGTGTGCGTGGGTTGGAGAAACTTGAAGAACTAACATTAGTAAATGCTATTGGGCGAAGCCCGGCGATCAACTAGTTTTATATAAAATTTAACAACTATTCAAAATATTCTTACGTTTCTACCTTTTAAAAACGTTGGTGTGTTTTCTTGAAACGAACGGGATTCTATTAAATTGCAATTAAATGCGCCAAGTAGTTCTAAAATTGTAACAACTCTTTATTCTTATTATTCAAATTTACACAACAATTTAAATGATCACTGTCTTTTAATACACAAACTTATATTACAGACTTTTAAAACACACTGGTAATAAGGTTGGTGTTAACTCTAACAGCGCCTGCGATGCACTGTTACATCACATCTCGATGTTACTATTTACATACACAGTGCCATCTTCTAGAAGTCTCATGAACAATCTAACGAATAAACTAGAATGTTCATAATGAGCACCTAGAGCTTGTTAAGCTACTACACAGCTATTGATGTCATTTTTAAAAACAATGGCCCATAATCATAGTCAGAAATAAAGTATATTTTAATAGAAATAAAGTCGTCTTTACTTAATAGTGGACTTTAGGTCTACCATAGACAAGTTAAAGTATATTTTTGACGTTAAAGTCGACTGTAAATATAAAACAAGCTGAAGCTGTTATTAACTCATTTAACAACAGTATCAGCTGTTCTTCGCCATGTAAAAAAGTTCGGCAAAAAGTAAAAAAAAAATTAAGTTACAAGAATTTGGCAGAGATTTTGCAATTATTGAACAGTTATCAATAAAATTAGCATCAAAATATTCTAAATATGATATTAATCTTATCTTTTCCATTTTTCCACCACAAAAACTTTTTTTGTTTAGTTGTCCCGGTTACTTTTATTGTTTACCTTTTTTGGTTTTTGTTTTAATTTTCTATGTCAGCTGTTCAGCGGTGACACTTGTCTGTATATTGTTGTATATTGTATGAAAACATTTTCTACCCAGTTAAAGTCGGTTCAATTTAAAACATACTTTAATTTTGACTATAGTTGGGAAATATTATAAAGCGGGTTTTTAAATTAAAGTTGTTTTTAAAAAGAACCGACTTTAGTGTTTGACTATGATTATGGGCCAATGTTATTAACAGCATGTTATCTAGAAATTTCTACTGATGGAAATGTTGATAATCCAGATGAATGTTGCATGCAGCCATTAAAAACCTTTAAATTTAAATTGATAATGCTATTTCGTAACAATATTTTCAGAATCCATCGAAATCCAAGAATTCAAAGCTAAGTAAATATATAGTAATTTATTGCTTACAACTTTGCTAAATATGGTTAGTGAAAAATTAGGAGTCCCTCTAAGTTATTCCAAAAAATGTTTTCTTCTTATATTTTTTCAAAGAAAGGTCCCGAAATTATTTTTGGAAAAAAATTTAAATAAAATTAGTTCGGTGAACTTTCAGCTATATTTTTGACATATGGGCAATTCCATATCATCGTACGTGACATTTGTACGTCTATAGAGTGGAATAGATTTTGCAAAACTGAGAGTATCTGAAAAATAATTTGGTCTTTATGTTCCAATCAGAGGGTACTATATTTTAAAATAATAAAAAGTTCTTTCGAAATATTGTTGTCCAAAATATTGAGCGAAATAAGGCTATATCGTACGTGACATAAAACGGAACTCATTTTGAGGTACATGTAGAAATATGCGAAAATATTGGAATCGTGGGGGGCGTTATGTTTTCTTTTAATTTCTTACACTAAACGAAATGTTTTTCCTTTACAATCCGTCATATTTAAATAAAAACAATCTTTGGATGATTTTATAATAAATAAAATTTAATATCATACGTGACTAGTGTTTATAAACCGGTTAACCGAAAAACCGGATTTTCATCGAAATCTCGGTTTTTTGCGAACCGGTTAATTTGAAATGCTGATTTTCGGTTAACCGGTTTATCCGGTTTTTATCACTCGGTTAACCGGTTTTTAAAATTTGGGAATAAAATTAATAAATTTCATGATTTGTGCATTTTTAGTATTCATTTGATACACATTATTGGTCTGATTTGAAACCTAAACTGCTGATTTACAATACAAATCTCTTTAGATTAATATTTTTAAGAATTACTATGATTCTATATAGTAGAGGACGATGAGTTTACTTAGATACTTTTTCAGAATCAATTACACATAATGAAAATATTAAAAATTAAAATTAAATTCCGCATAATTCTATAAGTTTAAGTTTAGGCTAAATCTTACTAATGCATTATAATGATTCATTAAAAACTTATTGATGATTTTACCAAACGTTAAATTGAATTCGATGTACCTATACAAATTTGACTTCATTAGTGTGTTTTGTTCTTAAAATTTTAATTTATAAATCATTTCAGAAATATTTCAGGAGAGACAAAAAACGTTCTAAAATCCATGATTTGAAACATTTTTGAAATCTGATAATGGAGTTTTATTAATTATTTGGTATGATTTATAATGACAAATAATCACAGCTAAGAAGAAGTGCGTTTTCATCTTATAGGTCCTTTTTTAGGACTTGTAACATTTTCTGTTTCGTATCAGAAAGTTAAGGTGATAATAAATTTCAAAATTATCAAAAATTTAATTAAAAAATTGATTTACATTTTTTGGTTGGAATTTAAATAATAAAAACAAGTACGTATTATATATTTAGTAGCATATTTATACACAATTCCATTTGACTGAGATAATAATTTTGCAATTTTTACAAAATAAAATGAACTCAGCACTTTTGTATATTTATAGTTATTTAATATTAACCATTCCTGACTACTAAAAACTACAAATTTTAAAGCTGTATTTATTGGACATTTTATGTTTTCTACACATATATGACGGTTAACCGGTTTAACCGGTTTTTTCGATGTCGGTTAACCGAAAAACCGGTTTTTTAGAAAAGGCCAATTTTCGGTTAACCGACAAACCGGTTTTTTATAAACACTATACGTGACATACCGTACGTGACAGATTTTTCTCTTATAATAAAAGAATATATATTCTGTAAATATATGTATACAAAAACTAAAAAGTGAATAGAAAATATACATTCGGCTTCAATAAACAATTTGACAATAGCAAAAAAACGATCACGAGTCAAATTCATTTCATACTACAAGCTAATTAGTAGCCTGAAAACATTAACAAATTAAATATAATCAGTTTAAACTATTATTTTTGTCTTTAAAATGCTGTTATATGATTTAAATACGTCCACATAGTAACATTTTATTATTTTCTTCTATTCAAATCATCTTAAAAAAAAGTTTCAAGGGTTTTTGTGTTTTCAGTCATGATAGCGATTCTCGTGGAGTCTGAATTAACTGTTGGCCAAAAACTAATGACACCTTTTTTTAAAGTCCCATTGATTTTTAGAATCTTTGGATCCATAAAAAATATTGGTCAGCAAAATCGCCAAACTGAGTATGGGGTATTACTAACCGTGGCTAATACCATCGAATCTATACTGTTCAGTTCGTGTGCTTTACCAAGAGTCTTCATTTGTTACATAGTGTAATTACTACTAACTACTTTACTGACATCAGATAGATAAGTTCGCAAGTTTAACAATATTCATAGATACTAAAATAACACCTTTTGAATACATAACCCTGTTGGTATAAATTCATTCATTCTCAATTCAAGTATAAAATAATTTCACATGCATACGCAAGCGATGACAATGTGAGGTCATTGCTGAGGGTAATTAATGGTCACAACTATGAGCCCTAAGGGGGACCTGCTTATAACTAATATACCAAGTATTACGTGTAAACATTTACACATACGTTAATATTAATTCCACCATTGTTGTACTCAATTCCTCCTCCTCTTCCTCTTTACAACATACTGACTTACATTTCTAAAGTATATCATCTACTCACTCGCATTCTATCAACACAACAAAATGTTAAAGAAAAACTACAACAATATTAATAAATATTTGACTGAACTTTATAGAAAATAAACAAAAAGTGACCTTCTTGCACCATCTTGCATGAATAATGCAAAAAACGTACATATTTGTACCTCTTGGGGATTGATTTAAAATGCAAATCGTATTACTACTTTATGATTTTGAAATTAGTTAAATGGAAATATGTTTAAGTAAAATTAATAAATTGTAAAACTCTGAAATTATTTTAAAAAAATCCTTGTGTGGCATTTTTTAAAATGTTTAGCTTTTATTTTGAAACATTTTTATTGGCAATTGTTAGCTATGAAATTTTCCCATCTTACTAGCAACATATGGATTCCGAGCCAAAAGAACTGTTCATCTTTTGAGGCCAACAACGAATCAAGCAATTATCGTATACTCTGTTCTATGGTGAAGCGTATCCCAGAGAGAGCGTTCTGCATCGATCGAATCAAATAGCTCGATAAGCTTTTTTACTGGAATTCAAGTTGAAATAAAGTGTAATTCAAGCCTTGAATTATAGTCAAGCAATTGAATTACAGTTCTAAGTACTACACTTTGTTTCAATAGCAGTAAAAAGGAAACATAAATTCAAGTCATATGTTTTTTATTTGAAAAGTATTTTATTTTTTTAAATAGTTTTCAAGTTTAAAACATAATTATATTTGCATTCAAATAAAATTCCAACAAAAAGTTCAAGTGCTTGAATTGTTGGGGCTTTGGTGCTTATTGCATTGCAAGATGGTGGAATATTACGGTTTCATGTCTGGGCGTTTTTCGGCCAATGCTTGCTTAAAACGAATTATTTGCCTTAGGTACAGGTTCCATGTGATGGTTTGGCCAGATTTCAGCAGCTCAAATATCCATGGTGGATGGATCCACCATGGATATTTGGCTTTGGTGTCGATTCGGCTTATTGGCCGGGCTTTACGTACGATCTCTTACGCTTCGGGTTATCGAAATGTATGCATTTTTCATCGCCAAAAATATTTTCTTTTATAGCGTTCAAGCAGCATTTCAGACATATAGAATCGTATTTCAAGGTCTTTGTTGTTTACACTATAACTAAGTGAGAATAAATGACAGATATGTATGTAAAGGCAGCCAGTATTAACCAGCTTACTTGGGTCCATTAATTGGTCCCTTTGTGATACCCTAAGGATCACGCTCAGGTCCTCAAGAGGTCCTTCCAACCGAACCAACCTTGGCACGAATCCATCTTCCTGACATCCACTGTAGAAAGATCCGCTAGGCCGTGCAAAAAATAGCTGTTTATTGCCGCAGTCCGAGCCCCCGATAGAGCAGGGCAAAGACAGAGGAGATTTTCAATAGTCTTCGTCATGGTAACTTTTGGTAAACCGACCAGAAGATCGTTCTCATCATCCGAAATAGCATTTCCAAATACACCAGAGTGACCAGGCACCCAAAATAACTCCAAGTTAGAATGTCTCATCATCTCGTTAAGAGATACCCGGCATTCCTGTACCAATCTGGATGTCCAGTAGACATCAGATAGGGATTTGATAGCAGGCTTACTGTCAATACAAATTTGGATATTCACACCAAATAACCTATAGTACTTCATCCAGTGTACCCCCTTTTGATCGATGAAATCTCAGCTTGGATAACACTATATTGATCCAGTAGCCTGAAACACAAGCTCTTCTGAAAATGGGGAATATTGAAGCCCACCCCAACCGCAAAATTTAGGAGCCATTTGTATAGATGACAAACGTGTACCTAGAAGAAGGTAACTCGACCACCATCGATACAAAGAAGCGCCTGTCAGTAAAGGGTAAGTGAGTGCAGTAGTCAATGTTAACAGGAAGATAATAAAATAGACGCTGTAAAGGTTGCGTGCATGCTCCTACAGTACTTAGCCTAACCGCCAAATTAATGCCAATTGTTTGGCCATGAGAGCGTCGTAACGTAATTGACATAAAAGTTATTAAAAACAAAAACCGAGTTCAAAAGATACGCCATCTACTGTAATAAATACTTTTGAAAATTCTGCCCCATTCCTCTTGGCGTTTTTACCCCATGGGGTATTGTCATTTATATATTGTAGTACAAAGAAGAGGTAGGCAAAATTGAACTATTGTAAGCAAAACTAAAGCCCCGATAGAGCAGTCGATTATGTGCTGGACTATTAATCTGAGGGTTGCGGGTTCGATTCCCTTCAGAGACTCTGGGTGTATCTTTTTTTAAGTATTTCAAACAAGAACCAATTTAAAAATATATTTTGTGATTCATAAAGAAAGTGGCGAATGGTCCCCCTTCTATCAGTAATCACTGAAATGTATGTTATTCAGTAATTACAAAGTTTTTGCTGGTTTATTGTAATTTGAAAACATATCTTAGAATATTTGATAATTGCAATAAATATTTAAAGTCCTACATTAGAGTTAGTTTCCTAACGAAAAGGTTAGATTGCTGTATGCACACCTCATATGAGCTGCCTGTTAAAACGACCTATCTAATACGTTTTGCCTAAAGCCAAACCAAGTTAAGGATTTCCCCTTACACACGATAAATATATTCATTCGATTTCTACTTTATCAACTGCATTGAACTCAAATTAAATATTCAACAGCAATTATTTGAAGAGCGATAAGAATGGAAAAAACTGAATACATTGAAGCATTGATTTAACGCAAATGACACTATCTCTTGTCAAGGTCAGGTGCTGCTGCTCAGCAAACAACCTTCGTTCCCACCAACCAAACGAAACCAAACACAACTGGTTGTGTTTAAATGTATTCTTTTTTGTTTGGTTTCGTTTTCATTCTCAGCTTTATCTTGGCGTCTTTCTTTCAACATTTATTTTCAGTACAATTCTAAAAATAACATCATAAAGCCCAAGCATCAGTTAAACTTAAAACCCATTTAAAATTCAGCCTGCCATTAAATACAAAAATGAAAAAAAAAATATAAAAAAACCATATACTTATGGCATACGAGTGTTTTGTATATATGAGAATATAAAACCACCATAGGCATTGAAACCCACCTTTAAGAATCTATAAATATATGGAACGATAATAGTACGTTACAACAATAATAACACTAACAAACAATACAACAATAAAATAAATAAAAAATAAAATAATCCTTGCTACATTAACATATGATTTTTATCGTTAAAGCCATTTAATACCCAACACTTACAATTTCATTAAAATCTTATCAAGATACGAGAACTCGGTCGGTCGGTCGGTTCTGTAAATATTAACGTAAATAGCAGTGAGACGATACCGCCAACACTGAGGTTTTTTTTTAAATAACGTGCATAAATGTTAGTTGGGAAGGGGGCCAGAGTATAGAGGAGAGTAACAGTCACTGTATTGTAAGGAGGTTTATGTGGTTTATTTAGCCCCTACTTTGTTAAACAAGTGTATATACAGTGGTTGACAATATAATACATCTAAATAATTAATAGGTCAAAATTATAAAAACCAAGTGCCGAAGGTTGCATACTAGGGTGGGTCAATTTATTCGGGCCCAATAAACGTGGTAAAGCGTATAGCAAATTCGTAATCTACGGAAAATTCTATGAACTTTTTCAGAAGAAGAGATGTTATATGTAGTACTCGACGAGAAGATTCTATATATGTGTAATTTTTTGAAATCGGAACACAAACGAAGAAATATTATTATTTTTAAAATTGAACATACCCGAGGTCTCCTAGCAAAAGAGGTCTTGAGCTCCAAATCTTCTCGTAAAAAACCGGAAGCTCGATTTTGATTTTAGAACCATGGTTTCTTCTGGAAAAGTTCTTAGAATTTTCCGTAGATTAGGAATTTGCTATACGCTTAGTAGTCAAAAAAATTGACCCACCCTATTGCATACCCACCCTCAATATGTAATTAGTTTTGGCTTTCTATGGGAACTTGAATCAGTTATGGTCCGAACTGTACAGAATTTTAATGTTCAAGTAATTTTCTGAGGGGACCTTGTAAGGGGACTAGGGACAAATGTTGCCCAATTTTCACCATACTGTACAGTATGTATAATTTCAGGATACTTAGAACTAATTTGTGCTCAATTTTATAAAGATTGCGGCATAATCAACATATTTATGACTGCTCAAACAGAATACCGGGGGGGGGGGGGTAAGTTGTATTTGTATGGGAGCTAGGTGAAATCATGGACCATCCTTTCCTTGGACCCTATAGTGTTTTCAACAGAAGGACAGACATAGCTAGATCGTCTTAGAATCTTATTTCGACTCAGAATATATATTTGTGGATTTTTGACAAAACAACATAAGTGGAATTTTAAATTTTTTCAGGAGAGTAAAAACTGTTGAATTTATTGCTTTATAATTTATCCTTAATTAATTTTGATAGCTTTGTATAATTCTTTGAGACAAATAATAAAGTTCTTCAAGGATAAATAATAAAATTATCGTTCAATTCAACAGTTTTCACGCTCTCGTGAAAAATTTGAAAATTCCACTTATGTTGTTTTGTCAAAAGTCCACAAATATATATTCTGGGTCGTAATAAGATTCTAAGACGATCTAGCTACTGTCTGTCTGTCTGTTGAAAACACCATATTTTGATGTGTTATAAACGGAATGACAAAATCAATAATATGCCCCCATCTTTTTTGATTGTGGGTATAAAACAGAATTAATTAAATTCTGAAAATGGAAAACAAACTAAAAAGAATTCATTATTATGGTATTAACAAAACAATGGAAACTTAGGATTAATTTTTACGAAAAAAAATTTGTTGACTGGCCGTTTTAGTGACTCAGCCGAGCCCGTGTTTTTTATTACAAACTCACAGCGAAGATGCATTGAACCAAGGAGAGAAGACTCGTTTGGTGAGTCTCCTGAAGGGTTGATCTAAACATTATGTTCAAGTATTCGGTATTATTAAAAACCTTAGGAATAGAAGAATAACATTTTTTTTAAATAAAATGTTTCCGATCAATTTTCAGAATAACATTTACCATAAAAATCTGATAATTCATGGATTAGTTATTTTTCAAGATTTTTCATTTTGAAGGAGACATATCTGTCATTTATTCTCACTTAGTTATTGAACATTATAGCGTAAACAATAAAGTTTTTTTTTTGCACTGAAAATTTCGAATTTTGTGTCAACATAGCGTCATATGCGGGAAGTTTTGCTTTACTTCTTTAATTTGAAAACAAGTTCGCTGAAACATACCGATTGCTTACCAAATGTGGTTGGTTGTTTGGTTTAGAAGTGGTGATTTTGATCGCCCAGGATCGCCCAAAAAAAGTTTGAAGACCAAGAATTAGAGGCATTACTCCATGAAGATTGTTGACTAACTCAACAAGAGCTTACAAAATCATTGGGAGCTACTTCAGCAGCAATTTCAAAATGTTTGCGAGCATAGGGATTCATCCAAAAGTAGGGAAATTGGGTACCATACTAATTGAAAGACGATTTTTTGAAAGCTATAAAAGAAAATCATTTTTGCACCGAATCATTACTTGCGATGAAAAATCCATTACAAAAACGCGAAGCATAAGAGATCGTATGTGTAGGCCGACCAACCACCCGAATCGACACCAATGCCAAATATCCATGGCGCTAAGGTAATATTCTGTATTTGGTGAGAGCAAAAGGGTCCTATATATTATGAGCTGCTGAAATCTGACCAGACCATCACAGGGAATCTGTACCGAACACAAGTGATTCGTTTTAAGCGAGCATTAGCCGAATAATATGAAACCGTAATATTCCATCATGACCACTCTGGGTCACGTGTTGGAATACCTGTTAAAAAGTATTTAGATTGAAGAGGTTGGATAGTTTTGCCTCACCCACCTTATAGTCCAGACCGTGACCCATCCGACTACTATTTGTTTCGATCGATGCAGAACGCTCTTTCTGGGATACACTTCACTTTGGAACAGAGTATCTGATATTGGCTTGATTCGTTCTTGGTCTCAAAAGATGAGGAGTTCTTTTGGCTCGGAATCTATATGTTGATAGAAAGATGGAAAAAAGTCATAGCTAACAATGGACAATACTTTAAATAAATTTATATTGTACAGATGTTTCAAATCAAAATCTAAAAATTTGAAAAAATCGCGCATATTTAAATTTTGGGATTAAAAAAGCAGCTATTATTTAAAAAAAATTAATGTACGAACAAAAACATATAAAGAAATTTTAAAAATTGAAATCACTGTAAACGTGATTATTTTATAAATTATTTTCTTACATATTATTTTTGTCTTCTTTCTTGTAGAAATATTAAAGAAATAGTGCGTGTTGTATTTATAAGAATATTCCAACTCTGAAACAATGCAGTTTTATAACAAGTGTCATAAAAATCCAACCGGCACTTCTGGAAATTCATCTTAAATTATCAGTCTCATTCCATTTTTACCAGTCTCTCATTTCGTACACTAACCTCAAATAACAGAAAGGGTCAAGGAGTTATACAAAATTTCATTAGAATCGAAAAATAAAGGTGTGTTTATGTAAAAATTAAACATATTTCTGAATGTTACAAACAAAATATTAAACTCATTTACACATTAGCAGCTTGTAAGGAGGAGGAGTGGAAAAAAAATAAATAAAAAATATAAACGGCTACGTATTCGCACATAAAAAAAACCCACAACAAACGCACCAACAATTCACTAAACGACAGGGGTATAATTTATTAAATTATAACTTTTGGAATGTAAAAAAAAAAAATATGTAAAAAAACGGAGTGTGAAGCAAAAATGTTTAAATGCTCAAGTAAATAATATTTTATCACATCAAATAGGTGTATGCACGCACGTTTGGTAAGCTACAAGTATGATAAGAAGTACTAAAAATATACACGAAAAATAGTACTAAAATCATAAATACTGCAACTAGATGAAATAAAAAAATATAAATCAATTGAACAAAATTATATAACTGGCATTGAAGCTGATGATATGTTTATGACAAACTAATAAAATATGATTTTGAAAGGATTTTTAAGAGTGTGATAAAAATGGACATAAATTCTATATGTTAATTGCAAAACAAGAAATGCAGAAATTTAAAAGAATTTTGTCTTAATAAAATGACAAGGCACTAATGAATTCCTTATAATATCAATAAGAAATTGTAAGCTTAAGGTAATGAATTAGTTATCTTCCGGGCAGAAATTTGCATGCAAATGCATGTTTGTAGTCAGTAACCCAAAATTCATTTTGATCAATTACTTTTCCAAATCAGATGATTTGTAACAAAATGGCATCGTTTTGATGTTTCATATTTTTTTATAATTGCTTATTTTGCTTTTATGTGCATATAATTGCATTTTTTTTTACATATTTTACAATTTTTATACCAGTTTGTCATTCCGTTTGTAATTTCTACATTTTTCATTTGCGATCCCACAAAGTATATTACATTTTTCTGGATCATTATAGATAGCGGAGTCGATATAGCCATGCCCGTCTGACCGTCTTTATGTTGAAATCAACATTCCGAAGCCTCCAAATAACTTACATACATAATTCATACATAAATATAATTCTCCCGACTCGGGTGCTATTTAAAATCGAGACAGCCATAAGTGGCTGAGAGAAAAAAAAACCATGGCAACCTCGAATTTTTACCAATTCAATATCATTAATATAGACAATATGGATAATCCAATAGTAGATATTTCAAAGGCCTTTGCAATGACGTGTATAAGGCCAAAGTAAGTCGGTCCTGGGTCAAAATCGGGAAAAAATTTTGTACTGATTTTTTTTTTAACAAATATTTCTTATAAAATTGTTTTACTAATAAATTTAAAACAAACAAATTTTAAAAAATGAAAAAAAAAATGTCGGTAAAAATTAAAAAAAAAAATAATTTTATTTTTTTTATTTTATTAAAATTTTCTTTACCCAAAAATTTTAAAGTATCCGAATATAACTCTCTTAAGGTACGGTCATACAAGACAAATATTTGACGAAAAAAGAAGTAACCACTAAATAAAATACATTTGAATTCTTTTATTTATTTCAAAAACTCATTTTACTTAGGATTTTGAGAAAATATTTGCGATGTGTGAAATTTGTACAATATAAATTTATTCAAAGCATTGGCCGTTGGATAGCTATGACCTCTTCCCCATATATCAGGCAACGTATGGATTCTGAGCCAAAAGAACTGTCTGAGGCCAAGAACAAATCAAGCCAATTTCGGATACTCTGTTCCAAAGTAAACCGTATCCCAGAGAGAGCGTTCTGTGTCGATTGAAATAAATAGTAATGGGACGGGGCACGGTCTGGACTATAAGGCGAGTCAGTCAAAACTTCCCAACCTCTTTGGCCCAGCATTGTAATTATGGGATATTACTGTTTCACGTCTGGCCGCATATTCTGGGCATTATTCGGCCAATGCTCGCTTCAAACGAATCAATTGCGTTCGATACAGGTTCCCCTTGATGGTCTGGTCAGATTTCAGCAGCTCATAATAGATAGGACTCTTTTGATCCCACCAAATACAAAGCATTGCCTTAGCGCCATGGATATTTGGCTTCACAACAATCTCTTACGCTTCGGGATATCTTAATGAATCCATTTTTCACCGAAAGTAATTATTTGGTGCAAAAATGATTTTCTTTTATAGCGTTCTAGCATCATTGCGGACATTCAATGTCTCTCAGCTTCAATTTGTATGGTACCCAATTTCCCTGCTTTTGGATAAATCCGTTTTGAAATTGCTGATTGAGTAGCTCTCAATGTTTTTGCAAGTTCTTGTTGAGTTTGATAACAATCTGCATGGAGTAATGCCTCCAATTCTTTGTTGTTTACACTATAATTTTCAATAACTAAGTGAGAATAAATCACGGATGCACCCTTCAAAATGACATATAAGGAGTGAGATCGAAAAAATCTTAACATACATAAATGTAAATAAAAAATAAACCACTAAACTTACTGCTTTAATTTTTTTCTACACGCAGAGAAAAAATATAATTAGGCATGGTTACTGTAACCATTTATATATTGTTACAAGATTTTTAACTATATTATAGTCACAGTAACCATTTACATGATTGTGGTAACCATAATATGGTTAATTTACGATTCACGTGATTCCAATCACCAGTGATGAATTTATGAACCTATTCTAGAAACCCTACAATTAAGTAGTCCATCTCCGTTTAAAATCTACCACACTTTTGGACACCTTTTTTTACTCTTCAATTCTCTTTTAGCAACAGTCCAATATCTCTCCACTGGCCCTAGCTCCAGACAATTTGGAGGATTTGCCTCTTTTGGTTCAAATACCACTCAAGGATCTTGCTTACCAGTGACAGGATGCCAAATCAGGCTAAAAATAAGTGTACACATTAAAAAGTCTTATGAATAGAAACATCCTTTTTTGTAAACATTCCTTGATGTAAATTTCGGTGTTTATAGAGCCCTTTGTAACAAATGTTTGGATTATTTTGCCGCAACTGCATATTGCTTGCCATACCAAAAACTTTTTGGGAACATTTTCTGCTTTTGGGTCCTAAACATTTCTACAGCATTCCCTCGAGCATCAGCAACATGAAAATATTGAACCAGAAGCTACGAAAAATTTCCAGAACATACGTTTCGTTTCTTTGGCCTTTAAATTTTTAGCAGAGTTCCTGTCAGGAACTTTTTGAGCCTTGTATGTTTTTAAACCTGAACTAACCGATCTTGTTTTTGGCCAACATTTTGTGCAACCAAGTTGGGTTTTGTTGAAAATATTTTTAATAAATTCAGTATGTACTTTTTTCTCGTAACTCATTTTAATCGGATTAACAAGAAATGAACATAACTGACATTAAACATCATAACTGACATACTTTTCAAAGGTACCTTGATAAAAAAAAATCAAATAATCCTTGTTTTAAAAGTTTTAAGGAAAAACGTGTGTTAAGGTTTATTCGATCTCACTCCTTAAGTTATTGTAAATTTGGCAACAATTTAGGGGAATTTGCCCCCTACAGGAACGATTTTGATAGACAAATTTTTAAAGAAATTCAAGTTTTTAATCCCTACTTAATTTCTCAAATGTTTTTATTATAAAATAACTAAATAAAATTAATAAAGTATCTAATTTTTAAATTTATTGATTTATTATACAAATTGAAAAATCTCTAAAACAAACAAGTTTCCTGCAAATTAGTTAATATTAATTTTAGAATATTTCAGAAAACAAAACAAATAAATTGCTTAAATATCTGAGATAAACTCAGCAACAATTAACGCACAGAAGTTAGAATGAATAATTAAATGGAAATCAATTCAATTTAGTGTAAATATTGTTGTATATTTAATGTTGTTGTTTGTAAAACAAATTAACATTATTAAGACAAGTAAGTCACACAAAAACAACAAAAAAAAAACAAGATTTGTTCAAGATCATTAACCTTTACACAATTTTAACAAGAGACGATACCAATTTATACAAAATTGAAACGAAATCCAATCAGCAAAAATTCGATCAATTAGTTTTGAAACAGTGATCCAACGTGAACGTGTTATAACGTCAACTTAAACGGTTACCAATCGCATATTTGTTTATTTATTTTTGAATTTTGTTTACCTTTAATATACTCAAACTTAAATTCAATTTCCATTTTCAATTTAAACGTGTAAAACTAAAACTAACGATCAAGAGGATAGACAGGAGGCAGGCAAGTCGTTAAACGCATTTGAATTTCAAAAATTTTGTTTACACATCAACAGTTTAGTTTAGTACATCTTTATTTCAATATAATCAACCAATACAAAACAAACAAACAAAAAAACAGCCAAACAAACCATCCAAATCCACATTGATCCATACGCCAAACAAGCAAATGAACCAACATTTTACGAAACGCAAGAAAAACGCCAACAAAAAATTTTACTTTCCACATTCAGTCTTCGGATATGGGCTACTACAACAGCAACAACAACGTGTTAATATAGTTTGTGCACTTTGGGGCTGATTGATAAATAATTAGCAATAAAAATAGTGAGTGTTTTACAACAAATTGGGACTATTATGAATAAAGCTCTTTAAATATCCTTAAAGGATATGTTAAGCTAACAAAAAACGCAAAATGATATTCTCGCAAGATGATCTTCATAGTGTCAATATTGATCATCTCTTTATAAATAATTCCAGTTCGACATCTTCACCTGTAACCATATAAAAATATGGGTTTTCTGTCCATAGTGCAAAATTGTTCTCAGTAGTTCTAAGAAACTAAACACATGTCAAATGACAATGTGTTTGGCTATCCTGCGGACACTGATAGCTCCACTTAATAGTTTAGTTGTATTTCCATATCTTATCCATATTATCAGCGCCACAGTGCCTTGTATTTCGATGTTTTTGTGGAAGTGGTTGTACATTACTACAACATGTTTTTTGGTTGATGATACTCAGTCGTGAATGTCGGCGAAATATGAAGGAAAACTGCTGGAAAATAAGCGTGTAAAAAGTGTATGGACGTGGCCTACTACTTGCGTCATAGTGTGGATGGAGTAGATGAGATAGAGAGAGAGTACCAGTGTTGTACGAGTATTATTTAGTGTAAATATTTGTAAAGTTGTTGTTGGTATTTTTTTTTTGTTTGTGCCATTAATTGTTTTTTTTTGTTAGTTGTTATATGGACTAAACAAACATTTCTATTATGTATTTTATTTCAATTGTTTTTGTGGCAGAGAAGTGCGTAAATTTAGCACGGTCATTAATCTTTTGCTTTATTAAACAAATTCAATAATAATTGACTTATTTTTACAATTGTGTATGAAATTGAAATTACAGATAAGGAACTTACATGTGCACAACATGAATGAAAATGTGGAAAGTGTCAGTGGAAACTCTCGAATGCATTGATTTCAAAACATTTAAATCAGTGGCCGCCAGAAAGAGAAAATGTCACATTTTTGAATGTATTCAAATAAGATTTTATATACTTAGAGCAAATATACTCGTAATTCAAATACATTAAACACGACCCTGTTGAGTTGAGTGTTTTAAAACCACGATTAATCAATCAATTTTTTGAATAAATTATTAACATGTATGGCACAATCGATTAATTTTTACAACTAAATAATTATGATTTTAGAAGAAATACTGGTTTTTGATTCTGTTATAAATGCCCGATTATTCGAATAATAAAACCGGTTTTTAGACCGGTTTCAAAATATTGATTTTTTTGTGTTATTTAAAAAAACCGACTTTTTTACAATATTCAACTAAATAATTATGATTTTAGAAAAAATAGTGGTTTTTGATTCTGTTATAAACAGAATAATATTCGAATAATAAAACCGGTTTTTAGATTAATCGAATAAAGTTTTTCAAAATATTGATTTGTTGTGTTATTTAAAAAAATCGATTTTTTTCTTAATAAATTGTTACTAAAGGTGCACAAAAATTAATCGATTAATCCTGAGCCGAGTTTTCTAAATATTCGAATAAAAAGAGTACTGTACATATATTTAAATTCTAATCATTTGCTTTAATATTGTCTCTGTTTAATTTATTTGTCTTACAACGCATAAAGGCCGATTAATCGTTTAACAAAACCCGGGTTTGTAAACATTCGAATAAAACAATTTGATAATAAAACAATATTATCTTCTAATTCATTTCAGTATTTTAAAACCACGGTTAATCAATAAACTGTTGGAATAAATTATTCGATTATTCAAATAAATTATTTGATTATTCGAATAAATTATATGATTATTTGAATAAAAACTAAATCGACCTTTTTCACATTCAACATTATTATGTATTTATATTTTTGTTTTTCTTTAACGGATTGCAAACTTAAAGAAACATTTATTAACAAAAATTCTTAAAGTGAAAAATCAACAATAGGACTTTCGAATTTCTAAAAATCGAAATTTAGCTAAATTTGCAAAACTTTAGTTTCTCTTATTCCCACTTTTATCAGTTTCGTCTTTAGCTGATGCTATGCTTGTCGACTGATTTCAATAATTTAAATTAGTAATGGAAAATAAAATGTTTGATCGATAAAATTCAAATAGTACTTTTTTTCATCTCCAAAGTACTAAAATTTAATTTTTTTTTTAGTATTTTGATTAGAATAATTATGTTATACACAAAATTTTCTATAGAAAAAACTGTTATACAAAATATAAAATACTATTACACAAAAAATTTTCTATAGATGAATTGTTATGCAAAAAAATTTTCTATAGAAGAAGTGTTATACACAAATTGTTGTTCTATAAAAGAAAAACTGTTATACACAAAATTATAGAAAATACTGTTACTATACATACAATTTTCTATAGAATAACTGTAATTCATATAATTTTCTATAGAAAACCTGTTATACAAAATAGAAAATGATGTTATAAACAAAATTTTCATAGAAAGACTGTTATACAAAAATTTTTCTAGAGAAAAATCTGTTATACAGAAAATTGTCTATAAAAAAACTGTTATACACAAAATTATCCATAGAAAATACTGTTATACAGAAAATTTTCTATAGAAAAACTGTCACACACACATTTTTCTAGAGAAAATTATTTTATACACAAAATTTTCTATAGATAAATTATTATGCACAAAATTCTCAATAGAGGAACTGTTATACAAAAATGTTTATAGAGAAAAATCTGTTATACAGAAAATTTTCTATAGAAAAAACTGTTATACAAAAGAGAAAATGTTGTTAAACACAAAATTTTCTATAGAAAAATTTGTTATACAGACAATTTTGTAATGAAAACACAATTTTCTATAGAAAATTCTGTGTGCTAAAAAAAACTGTGATACACAAATTTTTCTACAATTTTTTTTTCATACAATTTTCTATAGAAAATTTTTTTTAAACACACAATTTTCTATAGATAAATTTGTATGCTAAAAATTTTCTATAGAAAAACTGTTATACATTGTTTTTATAGAAAATACTGTTATACAGACAATTTTCTATAAAAAAACTGTTATACACAAAATTTTCTATAGAAAATACTGTTATACAGATAATTTTCTATAGCAAAAACTGTTATACACAAAAATTTGTATAGAAAATATTGTTCTACAGACAATTTTCTATAGAAAAACTGTTATTCACACAATTTTCTTTAGAACATCTGTTATACAAAATAGAAAATGTTTATATACACAAAATTTTCTAAAGAAGAACTGTTATACACAAATTTGTCTATAGAAAATTGTCTTTGTAATAGATTTTTCTAGAGAAAAACTGTTATACACAAAATTTTCTATGGAAAGAACTGTTATACAAAATAGAAAATGTTGTTATACCCAAAATTTTCTATAGAAAAAATGTTTTGCACACAAGTGTCTATAGAAAAACTATTATACAAAAATTTGTCTATGGAAAAACTGTTATACACATAATTTTCCATGAAAAAAACAGTTATTCAGGCAATTTTCTGTAGAAATAACTGATATATAGAAAAACTGTGAAAAACAGTTAAACACAAAAATTATATAACAAATAATTCTAAAGGTCACACATGGCAAATATTTGACTGTTTACTCTAACAAGTGTTTTGTAAGATCAACAGCATCAATTAAAATAAAACTAAAGGTTTTGTTTTGAATCATCCAAAGTAAAATAAGTTTTATAAAATAAATAAAAGAATTCAAAGGTATTTTATTTAGTGGTTACGTCTTTTTCGTCAAATATTTGTCATGTGTGACCCTACCTTAAGTCTATAAAAATTGTTAAATCTTTTTTTAAACAAAAAACTAAAAATGATTTCATAGTAGGGATGTTAATTATTCGAGTTTTATTTTAATCGAATAAAAGTTAATAATTTTTTTATGATTCGAATGATCGATTAAATGATCGAGGTGTTTGACTGAAATCTATATAAATAAATATAAAAATTAATGTATGTCTGTTTATTTGGACCGATCCTTCTGAAATTTTTACTGTATGTTCCTATATATCTGAAAGGAATAATAGGCTACTTTTCATTTTGAAATTTCAAGTAAATACAAAGTAAATAGTTATTATGGAATATCTGGTGAACTATAATTGTGAAAACGGCAAAACTTCATGAGATTTACTTCGGAACAATTGAGCAAAAGTAAATTGAACCAAAATAAATAGATATTTTCGAATATCTGCCGAACTATAATTGTGACAGTCTTCAAACTTTATACGAACCAAATTCTTATCAGTACATGAAATTTATATGTTCATGAAAATTTTTGACAAATAAACAACGCTCTTATTTAGGTATGGCTATGAGGTTTCATAATGCTCTGATATTGGAATAAAATTATAAACTATTGAAGTAGTTTTGTTCAATTTTTTTATATAAACTAAATGAATTTCTATCGAATAATATATAAAAATATATTTTTAACGCGATTATTCGAAAAGTTTTTATTCAATTGAGTACCCTATTTGAGAGCTATAGTTAACACATTTTCGTTTTGAATATGGCTGTAAATGTACTACGAGTGCACTATGGTCCCAAATCGATTTTTTTCTGGCAAACATTAAATACAAAATTTTTAAAAATTTATTTATTTTCCCAAAGGCAACACTCACTCCAAGCAATCAAGAAAATATTTTTTAAAAAAAAAAGTTGGCTAAACTGCCGTCTGCTAGGCTTTCAAAGTTGAAACTTTAAACACGTGTTCTTAAATGAGTGTTAAAACAGTGTTACAATTGTATAACGAGCAAACCTTAAAAAATAAAGTTATAAAGTATTTCAAAAATGGCAAATGTAGCCCAAGTTAAGTAGTTTCATGGTATATTTTTGAATTTTTTTTTTTGTTGAGTACTTGTCGTAATTCTTGATATTGTGATTGTGTAGTTTTGAGGTCTCGCCATAACCTATAAGTTCCGTGGACGAAAAGTTGTGTTTGGGCACGAACTTGCATGGAAGTTTAAATGTGGAAGTGTTCGCCAAAGTGTGTATATTGAGCGTATATTCATATCTCGCCAGCATTTTTCAGCAAACTCCTACAATTGTCATTTTATTTTAGCACAATTTTTGATTACCCGTACCGAAATGCTTTCAGATTGGACAACAATTTAAAAAAATCAATAAAAATCTGAATATTAACATAAAAAAATCAAATAAAACAAAATGTATATAATTTTCTTTTACATATAAAAAAATAGTTCAGTTTGGATACCTTCATATTTAGTGGGCGTGGTCCAATTGACTATTTTTTGTTTAAATTTATTTATATGCCATGGACATTAAACGTGCTGAAATTAAAGCTCTGACATGATTATTTTAATTTATGCCATAAAAATTCGATTTGAAACCATAGTGGAGTCGTATGAGTAATATTTCTTACAACAATAATTTCCTTTTATTATAAAATAAACATAAACAGAAATTATGATTTATGCAAAAAATCATTTTATTGCAGGAAATTAAAAATGTATTTAAATCTAATAAAAACTTCTATAGTTATAAAAACTTCTGTGATTTATAGCAACTGCTAATTTTAAGAACCTGACTGTAGTACCTCTGATTTGCAGCAACTAAATATTTATTTAGTTAGTATCGAACTACTACTATTTATTTAGTTAGTATCGAACTGTAATATTCGTCTAGATTTTTTCCCCCAATTTTTGTTTTTCTTTTTTATTTATAATTTCATGTACTAAACAAAATCACCTTAAAATGAAACTATTTGGCAAATAAAATTGGAATTTAGTATTGTGCTAATGATACCCAAATCTGTCTGTCTGTCCCTTTGTCTGTCCACCACAGAGCTAACGAACGTAAATGTTTAATGGACAATTTAATTAGTCATAAAAATCATCGACATCACCATCATCATCACTGCCCGCGGAGACTACAAATGTGTACGTTTTTGTTAGTAATTCGTGTTAATTTTTTTTTCTCTTTTATTTAAAACATATTGTTGCTGGTGTTTTCATTGTTTTTCGATATAAATACAATGATTTCAATAAAATAGTCGATAGAAAACAATAGCAGCAAACACTGAAACTAAACACTAAACTAAACAGCAATTGTTTACATTAGAAAATAGAAAAACCAAACAAAATGATTAGAACATTCGGTCACTAACTAACGGCCAAACGACCCACCAACCGCAGCCAACCAGGCCACTAAACTACCAAACAATCGTTCCAGGCGTCATGGTACTGATTGACGACCAAAATGTAATACTTATTTAGAAATGAAATAAAAAATTGCAGGGAAAATAACGCCAACAAACGGAAATTACTCCTAGTTCAAATTTCCTTATTTACACATGTTGCTCTACCAAAAAATAATAATAATAATCAGCAGCCCTATTCGGTAAAACGCTTATTAGGTATTCGAGACCTTAAACACTTAGTAATTCTTCAAATAAATTTCCTACTCAATAAAAGATAGCTAAGGAAGAATAAAGTTATTTCTTGCCAAATTTGATTAAGTAACTGAACACAGGAATAGCCCTTTATATACCATAAATTATGTTTTTGTTCAAGTTTTTTTATATTTGATTTTGTTTATTTAGCTTCATTGTAAATCAATTTTAATATTCATTGTAATAATAATAATAATTTTCTGGGTCTCTATAGTTGAAATGAAATTAAATTGTATTTACCTAGAATAAATATATTGATGCTTTTTGATTTATTATTGCAAACGTTGAGGCAGACTGTGACTAAGCGAGATTTTCTATATTTCATTTCCAGGAAACTGCAAATTAATTATAACAAAAGTAAACCAGAATTGTTTGTCTGTACATATTTAAATAAATTTAGATTTTTGATTGCATACAACAAAAAATTCAAATAAATTCTAATTTAATTTATTGTTTTGCTCTGTTAGCAAAGAAAGGTGTAGGTTCGAAGTTTAATAGTTTTTAGCAAATACTTTGTAATGACTAATGGTATGCTCCAGCATTACTTAGAAGTAGTTTAGTAATGGCTGGATTGCTTGAGTAAAAGGTGTAAATTTACCCTTTCTGAGGCCAAAGTCATCTTAAAATGACAGGTACCTTTCATATAAAGTATTGGAACTAATACCGCCCATATACCGCCCCCTTCTCCCTGGGTTAATAATTGTATCTTCGTTAAATACAACATTTCTAAAATAATGAGTTCAAATACTAACTATAATAGCATTTGAGCCCATCATTGGTTACTGAAAGTTTTTGCAATTGTGTATTGCAGACATTTTTTTGTAGTCATAAAATAATTTTACACTTATCAGTATTAAATCTATAAAACTAAAACTTTTATTGCAATAACACTTGTATGCATTTAAACTATTATTTATGATTAAAAAATTAGTCAGAAAATTATTTTTAGGGCCCTTGTCTTTATCACGTTGATTTAATCCATATAATTTTGTTATCAATTAACCAGCATTGATTATCGGCCGGAACCTTTTAATTATTTATCAAGTACAAGGGTTGGTAAAATATGGAGTAAAGTATTATACTACTGATAAATACTTCTCTATAGTTTGCAAAAGTAAGGAGTTTCTGATACAACGCTGCTTTTGTGACATACTAGTTACCCTTTTCAGCAACTGGTAGGTAGTCTAAGCAGTGATTTCTCTATGAAGTTTAAAAGTGTCAACTGCTTAGCTGCATCAACTGGTTATCGAAATGGTGATTAAACACGCAGATACAATTTGTTAGAGCATGGATTAGCAAACCATAATTATACACTTCACCATGAGTATATGTTTTTCATTCTGTTTGCAAATAGTAATGAATACTAGGTTTGTCAATTATTCGACTTTTATTTTAATTGAATAAAAGTAATTTTTTTTAGAGTTTCGTATTCGGTTTTAACCGAAACCGAAACCGCGGTTTTTCAAGGCCTAAAACCGAAACCAAAACCGACAATTATTCATCGGTTTTCACTTTTAATTTATTTTCAGTATAATAATTCAAAATTTAGAAATGAAAAACCTGTTAATGAAGAATGATACAAACTCATTTAAAAATATTGATCATACGAGTATTTCCCGACAATTAAACATCAAATGACTGTTTATTTATTTAATTTATAAACAATAATTCAAAATTTTTTTAACAAATACTTAGTTATTTTCAATTATCTCACAAAAGTATGGAGGACTAGCTGGCCCGGTGTGCTTCGTCACTCCAATTGGAAGAGAGAAATAGTACTATTAAGTATCCCTTTGTGAATTAATACTAATTCGGGATAATTGTCTCTAGTTTCATGTAAAGTGGATTCATTCTCATTTGAAACCTATTATTAGAATAAAAAAAAGTACAATAAATACCCACATTTTGTATTCCCACTCAGCATTATGATTGTGGGTCCACTATTATAGATAATGTTAAAAAAAGGTACCACTAAAGTCACATTTAACTCATGTGAATTTGTATAGCATTTCCTATATTATTAACTTATTTTGTTTCTATAACATTAATATTTAACAAATTATCACAAAACCGAAATAAAACCGAAACCGATTGGTTTTCAATTTTTTAAAACCGAAACCGCGGTTATGAAATAATTCGGTTTTTTGGAAACTCTAAATTTTTTTTTATAATTTGAGTGATTTGTAAAAATTGCTCGATTATTAAAAATGCGGAATTTGTTAAAATTTTTAGCTTTTATTTTGAAACATTTGTACAATATAAATTTATTCAAAGTAGTTAGCTATGACATTTCCCATCTTTCTGGCAACATATGGAATCCGAGCCAAACGAACTGCTCAACTTTTGAGGCGTGAATGTATCCCAGAATCAGTTGTATTCGGTACAGGTTCTCTGTGATGGTTTGCCCAGATTTCAGCAGTTCATAATAGATAGGACCCTTTTGTTCCCACCAAATGCAGGGAATTACCAAAGGGCAAAGGATATTTGTCGATTCTTCGACTTTTTCGAACTTTATTGTTTACATTACCATTACCAGCGATTGAGAAAATGGGGGTACTTGCTTCAAAATTATCGCTTAGAGTACCTACAACTCTGCAGATTAATACTTTATAGTTATTATCCATGGGTATTAGCTTAATCACTTTGAAGGGATTTTGTTAGTGATCTCGATTCCTTATGTTCTGAATTAAAGTTTTCCTCGAGTTACATTAATACAGAAATAACTCTTTGAGCGGTGCAACGTTACCTGCTGTCTACACTAGCAGAAAAGTGTGAACAATATGTAGGTAGCAGTTTTTCGTTGGATATAACAGTATCCTCACTTTTTAGTATATATAATTTTTATACCCTTCACCTTGGATCCCTATAGATAGCGGAGTCTTTTGAAATCAACTTTCCAAAGCCCCCAAATAGCTTAGATACACGAGTCATACATCAATATCTCCGGAATTCTTCCGGCCGGTTGCTATTTAAAATCGAGAAAATCGCTCCACAAATGGCTGAAATATAAGGAAAAAAACTAGGACAACCTCGATTTTTTACCTATTTATACCCTTCACCATGAGTGGCAAGGGTATATATAAGTTTGTCATTCCGTTTGTAATTTCCACATTTTTCATTTGCGACCCCATAAAGTATATATATTCTGGATCGTTATAGATAGCGGAATCGATATAGCCATGTCCGTCTGTCCGTCTGTGTGTTGAAATCAACTTTCCGAAGCCCCCAAATAACTTACATACACGATTCATACAGCAATATCTCCGAAAATCTTCCGGCTCGGTCGCTATTTAAAATCGAGAAAATCGGTCCACAAATGGCTGAGATATAAGGAAAAAAACTAGGACAACCTCGATTTTTTACCTATTTTTGACCTATATCTAGATTACTAAGTCATTAATATAGACAATATGGATATCTAATGATAGATATTTCAAAGACCTTTGCAACGACATATATAATACCATAGTAAGTTGGACATACAATGGGTCAAAATCGGAAAAAATATTTTTTAACCCGAATTTTTTTTTCATCAAAAATTTTTTTTGTCATAAATTCTTTTTCCAAAAAAATTAATTAAAGAAATTTAAAAAATTTTGAAAAAACTTTTTTTTAAAAAAATTAAAAAACAATTTGGAAAAAAATTTTTTTTTAAAAATTTGAAAACATTAAAAAAAATTTTGATTTTGTTTAAATAAAAATATTTAAAAAAAAATATATTTTTAAGTATAATTTAGTGAAGGGTATATAATATTCGGCACAGCCGAATATAGCTCTCTTACTTGTTTTTACCTATATCTGGATTACTAAGTCATTAATATAATCAATATGGATATCTAAATAGATATTTCAAAGACCTTTGCAACGCCATAGTAAGTTGGACCTACAAAGGGTCAAAATCGGAAAAAATATTTTTTTCCACCAAAAGTTTTTTTTTCGCTAAATATTAAAAAACGAAAAAAAAATTTAAAAAACCATTTTGGAAAAAAAAATTAATTTTGTTACCTAAAAATATTTGAAATTTTTTTTGAAGTATAATATGGTGAAGGGTATATAAGATTAGGCACAGCCTAGAGTTCATTTTGTTTTAGATTAGATTTGCGCGGATATTAGATACTTATTCGATTGGCCTTAAAAATCAGGCTTCGATTGGTTTCTAATAATACTTTCTCGCATGCAATTAGAGCTTTCACGCCAATTCGTTCGTAATATTTCCTCCTACTGATATTTGCTTCTGACTTGGATCATGTTCTCCTTTTGTAAAAGTTCTCAAGTATCTGTAATTTGTTGATGATATTCTCCCAAAATCATAAGATGACTTAAAAATGTTTGCTATCACTTGATTTCAGTTTATGTGTGTTGAAGGCTTTTTCCTATTACAATTGTATTTATCCATTTAATTTGTGTTTCACAACGACTTCCAGTAGATCTCCATGTAGTCTTATGTGCACTTTTGTGGGGAAATATTTGTCCTCCTATTTTAAGTTCATTTTTTAGACACAGCTTAAAAGTCAGTTCACCATTCTCCTAATGCTTTCATATTCATATCCTCATTGAGATCACATAGTATACAGAGTTTTCTTGTCTTTTATTAAACAAACTCAAACTGAGAAGCCTTTTGGTTGGGAATCGAACCCGCTACCCTCAGATTGATAGTCCAGCACACTATTATCTGGACTATCGGTGCACCCATTTGCTTGTCCTTGATGTTATCATTCTTAGGGCTTAACATTGAATTATTGAGAATTAACTGCTTCAAACTGCTTCCCCACTTATGATCCTAAGTATTCTGTATTCTGTCCATATTCAATATCTCAGATATCCTTTGTAAAACTTTAAAAAAAAACTTGTTATTTTTAGAATTTGTTTAATTATTGTGATATGCATAACCTCGAAAATTCTGACTTACAGATATAGAATGAAAGCATAAATATTCAACATGAAAATCATATTCTAAATACAATAACAATTTAAATTAATAATTAATTAATTTTGTTTTATTAACCTTATTAATTATGTAATTAATTAGGCGGAAATATTAAGTAATTATCTAAATGAGAACCCAATATTTAAACATTAATTAATAATAATCAAGTGTATAATTAAACAAGCTTAAAAATCACATGTATTATATTGAACAGTAGTATACTTAGTATTTGATTAAATTAATTTCAAGTGATTGATTTCATTAAAACCCAAACGATAAAAGTAAAAAAAAAAAGGAAAATGCTTGTATGTCAGCATGTATGTATATTCATTCATTTTGTGATAAAACCATTCAATTATGATTGAACATGTAGCACGTCACCAGAGCGATTAATTTTAGCTACAAATTCATCAGCAAAACATTTTCTCATTTAAATTTACATGTCTCTAAGAATGCTTGCCTCGTACATTTCGACACACAAGTATCATCTACTTATTATAAAACCAGCAAATGAATGTCTAATTCGTGAATGCTCTTCTACCTCACTCATATGACTACGATTGCGATGGATTGGATGGATGGCTGGATGAATGAATGAATGGATATGAATCTAAATGTTAAAATTCAAAAGTCAATCACATTGATTAATACTGTGTCAATGATATTGATTGATACATTTTTACACCGTTCGAGTACGAAAACGTATTTGAAATCATTGTTGTATTTAAGATTGCATATATACATATTCCTTATGTTTGTTTGGTGGTCGGGGCGCTTGGGACAAAGAATGAACGAACCAACAAAAATTCGTTAAGAGTTCAGTGCATCACGTCCTTTCTTTTTTATTGTAGTTGTGTTTGATGAAAATCTTTTGCTGTATAAAAAAGGAAATAAATGGCACTCGAATACATACTTACTTTTGATATTGATAAAAACATATATCCATATACATACATAAGTATATATACAAGAGTTGCCAAAAACTCAGATGTTGAAGGGATGTGGGAAATTAAATTTCTTGAAATTAGTTTATTTTTAATCTGCCGAATTTACTAGATAACACAGCAATTTTTTAATTTTTTGTAAAAAAAAAATTCGAATTGTTTTTTTAAATTTTTTAAATATTTAAGAGAAAAAAATTTTGGTAAAAAAAAAATCGGGTTAAAAAATATTTTTACCGATTTTGACCCATTGTAGCTCCATCTTACCTTAGCATTATATAAATCGTTGCAATGGAATTTGAAATATCTATCATTAGATATCCATATTGTCTATATTAATAACTTAGTAATCCAGATATGGGTCAAAAATAGGTCAAAAATCGAGGTTGTCCAGGTTTTTTCCTCATATCTCAGCCATTTGTGGACCGATTTTGCTGATTTTAAACATCAAACTTCTCGTAAGCATGTCTGACAGAATTATTGAAGATTTGGATCCCGAAGATATCTGGGGTCTTCAGAAAATTGATTTAAACAGACAGACAGGCAGACGGACATGACGTAATCCGCTATCTATAAGGATCCAGAATATATATACTTTATAGGGTCGGAAATGAAAAATGTAGAAATTTCAAACGGAATGACAAACTTATATATACCCTTCTCACGAAGGTGAAGGGTATAAAAAGCATCATCATATTATATTGGATGGATGAGGGATTTTTTCAAATGTTTAGCTTTTATTTTGAAACATTTGTACAATATAAATTTATTCAAAGTATTGGCCATTGTTAGCTATGATCTATTCCCATCTTTCTGGCAACATATGGATTCTGCGCCAAAAGAACTGATCATCTTTTGAGGTCAACGACGAATTAAGCCAATATCGGATAATCTATTCCCAGAGAGAGCGTTTTGCATCGATCCAAACGAATAATAGTCGGACGGAGCGGGTGAGGCAAAACTTCCCAAACCACTTCTATCTAAATTTTTTTAATAGATATTGCAGCATGTGTCCTAGCGTTTTCATGATGAAATATTACGGTTTCATGTCTGGGCGTTTTTTTGACAAAGCTCACTTCAAACGAATCAGTTGCGTTCCGTACATGTTCTCTATAGTGGTCAGGTCACCACCACCAACTCTATTTCACCTTTATAGAGTCATCATTGAACAACCACATTCAAGTCTAAAATGGTGAAATGAAAAGTTTTTTCATGTTTTCATAGTTTCTGATTCTCGTTTAGTGAAAAAATTATAAATAAATTCAAATGTTTTTATATGAAAAGAACAAGTGAAATGAAAAATCATTAAAAGAACGGGAATCGCAATTTGTGTAATTGTGAAATGATAATATGAAAAGTTTTTTTTTATTTCACCGTTTCACAGAACGAGAATTGGCCCCCAGATGTAGAACGGTTAATGTCCGATAAGCATCAAACCCACTCGGGATGAGTTTGGACAATTACATATGAAATAAAGGTCTTCGTATTCATTAGTCCACATTGCTATATATAGTCTCATAGTAATCCAAGATTCTGGAGTGACCGGAGTCCTATTCAGACCGCAAACCTCCAATACTGAGACTCTCAACAGAGTTGAGAGCCAATCAAGTCCATCGGCTACCAGTTTAACATGGTAAACAGAGCATTCAAGATGGCAAGAGTCATGAAAACACGTTCAATGGGAGATATAACAGGGACCAAAATGGCTAAATTTGGGAAATTTTATTTTATTCTTAATGAAAGAGCCAATGAAGATGCAATTTTGACAAAATGGTCTTTCTAAAAAGTGGATCAAGAAACTGATGAGTAGATGTATCAGTATTCTTCCACGATGACTCTCACAAGCATAAGAGGAAGAGCCAAATATATCAATCCCGGACATTGACAGAATAAGTGAGGTACCGTCTGCTGCATTATGGAAACTTTTGGTGTAATCGTTAAATCGTAGACCTAGTTTCATAGCATGACAATGGACATTGATCCATTGAGGCTAAATTTTGCATAACATAAACTTTCGTCAAAATCAACTTTGATTACATATATTTGATTCTGAGAAGTATGCAAATGCATAAAGAGGAACTTAGTGGTACTTTTTACTTCTAAAGGGGTATTATTAGTACATTTTTCTTCTTCTAACAGGAAAATAATAGAGGGAAGACGAAATTTGATTTTTTTTCTTATAATAGGAAACTAATCTATACATTTTCCTTATTCCAGGCTTCTTTTCAATTTTTCTTAATAGCAAATGTAAAAAGCTTTGAAACCTGGCAACCCATTTAATTTCACATTCAAAATGTAACTTATTTTTTGCGAAATGGCGCAGATGGTGCAATATTTCTGTATTTCTATGTAATTTAATTTTTTTGAAGAAAGGTGAAGGTTGGTTTTTCTGCTGTAGTATAAAGATGGTACTTATTACCAGCAGTACCAGGACTACAACGAGTAGTACTTGTAAAAATGAAATCGAGAATTCCATAACACGATGAAAATAAAAGTCAAAACAACAAAAATTTAAATGAAAATAATAAAAAAAAAATCAAGAAAACTACACAGTATGAACTCGTCATCACAGCACTTACAATCAAATCGCACTCTCGTCGTCGTAGTCCAATATGTACTTACTTGCTTGCTTACTTACTTACATGCATATTTATTTTTATTTATTTAATTTAGAACAAGAAATTGCCATAAATTTCATGTTATTTAGTTGGTTGGTTGTTTGTGGTATGGAAAATATTTCTAGTGTTTTTGAAAATTTATTTATTTATTTATTTATTTATTTATTTATTTGGTATGAGTTGAAGAATGAAGTGTTGGAGAAAGAACATACATATACTCTCAATTTACCACCGCTGTGGTATTGCAACATGCTACGAATACATTTTGTTGCTGTTGTTTTTTTTAGATATATTAAAATTAACTATTTTATCATGTACTATATACAATGTATATGTATAATATCTATGTACTATGAATATGTATATTATATTCTACATTTATTTTTTATTGTTATTTTTTATTACTTTTTAGCTATTTTGTTAAATTTGGTCTACATTAGTTTGAAATGTTTTGTTATAGTTGTTGTTGTTGTTGTTTTTGCACTTGCTTTGCTGACATCCATCCTGGTGGCCATTAATGAATGGCATTTATATTCGTAGCAACCAACAGTCAGCCAGCCATCCAATGTTAATACTATAATTACCACATTTGCTACACAAAATGTGTGGTGTAAACAACCACGAAACATGGCTTTTCCCTAAATGAATTTACGATGACTACATGTGTTTAGTTGTCAGAATTTTCAGCATGAAAACCAAACAAAAAATCTTCGCACAGACTCTTAAAAGTGTGGAATCTTTAAAGTCTTTCCTTTGCACGGAGTCCTAAAATATGTTAATTTTGGACAAGAAAGTTTGTGAAGAAAAACTTTTTTTGGCTGAAAATTTTTGTTTTATGTTATTACACTATAAAAATTTGCAGCCAAAAAACCGTTACTTTAATCGTTACCGTTATCGATATTTTATAAATAATTTGTATTTTAATAATTCAGTTAATATCATTATTAACATAAGTTACTGCTAAACAATCCAATTTGGCGTTAACGTTGCCTTTAACGGTTTTGAATCGGGGAAAATTTCTATGAGAGTTTACAATTTTTTTTAGTAAGGATTTGAATTTTTAGTGAATATTTGATCAAAAAATTTAATTTTAGTGAAGATTGCTTTTTTTGTGAATATTTTTAATTTTCATGAAAATTTAAATTTTTAGTAAAAATTGGAATTTATAACGAAATTATATGATTTTTAGTAAAAAAAAATCTTTATATTAAATTTTAATTTTTTTTGGAAAATTTAAATTTTTAGAATAAATTTGGATTTTTTATGAAAGTTTAGATTTTTGTAATTTGAACCTTTAGTGAACATTTGAATTTTTGATAAAAATTTAAATTTCTAGTGAAATTTTGGGTTTTTAGTGAAAATTTGAATTTCTAGTTTATGAAATTTTAGATTTTTGTAGTGAATATTTGAATTTATAGTGAACATTTGAATTTTTGGTAAAAATTTTAATATTTTATGAAATTTACATTTCTAGTGAAATTTTGGGTTTTTAGTGAAAATTTTAACTTTTTTTGTAAAAATTAGATTTTTAGTAAAATTTTAATTTTTGTGAGATTTGAAAATTTCTAGTGAAATTTTGAGAAAATTTGAATTTTTTGTTGAACATTTTGATTTTTTTTTAAAAATTTGAATTTTTAGAGTAAATTTGTAGTTTTTGTATATGAAAATTTTTAGTGATTTTATGATTTTTTGTAAAAATTTTGAATTTTTGGTGAAAATTGGAATTTTTGTAAAAATTTGGATTTTTGATGAAAATTGGTATTTTTAGTGCACATTTGGATATATTAGTAAAAAAAATCATTTTATTTTAATTTTTTGTAAAATTTAAATTTTGGAGTTTTAGTGGAAATTTAGATTTTTGGTGAAAATTTCGTTTTTTATTAAATTTTTGAATCATTTTAATGATTTATGTAAAAAATCTTGTTTTTTTATAAAAAGTGTTTGATTTGCAATATATTCTAGAAATTATTTTATTTAAATCTGAGTTTCCTGAAACAGATTTTTGTACAGATGTCTATGAAAATCAAATTCAAATTGTTGATGTGATTATTATATACAGTGATAAACAATTTTGATTTGAATTCAAATGTTCAGCCTCTAGATTACAACGATCATGGAGTATTGATAACCAACGATGACTTTAATACAAGAACGCGACATTATAACATGAACATGAATTAAGAATAGCGGCAAAGACTTTATATTATATTATTATTTCTTGCTCTTTGCTTCTGTTAATGATATTGTCTCTTTAGTACAAGATTGGCTTGATTTGGTTCATGTTATAATGTCGCGTTCTTGTTGTAATCTAGAGGCTGAACATTTTAATTATCGTTATTTTTAGAAAAAAAAATTATTTATTAACATTTTAATTTTCGATTCCGGTGGACCTATCTGTGGAAATATCCATATTTTTTATGAACATCCAAATCTAAATAACTTCTAAAATAACTTAATCAGTTTGTTCCCAGGGAATTTTTTCCCATTGAATAGGAAAAATGGGAATAGGGAAAAAAGTCCCAGGGAATTTTTATTCATAATTGGGCTGAATATGTATTAGCAAAATAAAAAAGATGGATGGATTTTTAGCAAAGCCACATTTAAGCCAAAAACACTTCACCAAGACTACTTTTACAGAAATAAAAAAATAAAATATCTTAACAGAAATAACTGCAAATATAATTACCGAAATAATACTAGTTACCGTTACCCTTTAACCGTTTCAAATTGGTAACCAGCTTTTAATAAATTCAAAATTTTGAATTTATATTTAAAAGCTTATTTTACAATAAGCTTTTAAATATATTGAAATAGCCAGCTTTCAAATAAGTTTCCTCAACGTAACATATCGTCAACTAAAATGCAAAATGACGTAACATCATTTTAAAATGGATTAAAGTGATGGAGAAAAAACCTTCTCAAAAAGAAAAGTATCTCTGATATAAAGTTTGTTTTATTATTTTTTAATTTATTCATCATTATCAAAATTTCGATTTAAATATTTTTGTTGTTACGTTATTTTGCATTTTAGATGGCGATATGTATTAATGCATATTTTTAAATCCCTGACAAAGAATATGCCATTCATTTAGTATAAAACACCCAAAGCCTCCTCATTTATCTTCATTTCGTTATTTTGTTCAATGCAAATTTTTGCTCAGGGTGAAAATGACTTATGTTTGTTTGTATGCAAGTGTTTTGTGAAAATAAGTCGGTCAATGTAGATTGATGTACATATATCAACTTATTTTGCACGTCAAACAACAGCAACACCAAGCAAAAAAAAAGGGTTAGTGGAATCATTAGTAAAATAAACTGACAGAACACATTTAATAAAACATAAATAAACGACCTAAAACATTCACTCACTTCACTCAAATTCATTCACTCGCTCGCTCTTTAAAAAACATTATCATCTCATAAAAATCACCAAACAAATTCAAAATTGCAACCATGGGCTGGCTATTTGGCCGAGGGGATGGAAACGTCAAAACATACGTTATTGTTTAGTTTAATCAGCTGTTTTTGGGGTAAAGAAATATAAAAAAGCTTTTTTCCAATGTTTATATTCACAAAAGCTTTTGTTATTTTGTTATTAACAGCTTATTACACTCTGGGGAGAGATACAAATAGAGAAAAGCCATGGCAAAAGCGAGTGAGAGAGTGCGTTGAAATGAAGGGGTGCCAAAGAGTAAGAAGTGCAGGGAGTGACTAATATCAAGGCATATTTAAATTAACGAGTATTAGCACTTCTAAACTGAACAAAAAAAATTTGTGAAAAGATATTGTATATAAACAAACACAAAGACCAACAGCAAAATAATATACATATTAATATAAACAATTTAAAACAAGTACGAGTGCAACACTAACTAACTAACTACTATTATACAGTTATACGAGGCTAACACTGAAAGAAAGTCTATATAAACTTGATTTTTTTTAAATATCCCCAACACTATTCAATATTTCTTGTGGTTATATTATGAAGAAGTAATTTTTTAAAAAATTAGAATAGAAAAATTAGATTTGAATTGTGATTCTTTTAAATTTCAGATAAATAAATATATATTTACAACTGATACTAAAAGAACATGAAGAGTGCTGATGATGTTCTTAGCAGGACATTATTTACTGAACGACGGGACAACCTTGTTATGTGTTCAGTATATTATAGTTGTCGAGAAATTTGTTATTTACCAAAATAAAAACATTTACATTGAATTACAGTAACGCCCTCGTATTTTCGATAAACACAGATACTACGTATCTTTAAAATGCACAAGTTGAAGAGGTTGTGCTGAAGATAAAAGAGCTTTTGCACGAAGTCATGTTTTTTTTCTTTGTTTTTATTTTAATTTTCCTTTGTCTCTCCCGTAAAACCAGTTATGAAAGAACAATTTTACTGACTGTGTGGATATAAAGACTAAATGAAGGTTTTTTTTTTTTTTTGAATTTCACAATTATCTGTTAATTGGGCGACAATGTTAGTTACAGGGGGCCTTTAATACAATCTAGTTAAAATATCGTTAAATGATTTCATTCAAACTGAAATTTAAATTTGTATAAATTTAAACCTATAAAATTAATAAATAAAGTCATTCCCAGCACGGGATTGATAGCAGGATAAAAATCAAATAATTATGAAATATTGTAATAGAAGAACTAACATGTATAATCCAATAGTTGAATAGAATTGGTAAAATTGGTAGAATTGGTGATCAAATCATCAAATATCATTTAAGATCATTTCTTCATACCTATCGCGATTTCCTCCCTAGAGTCGTTATTAAGAGACAACTTGAGTCGGTATTCTTGCTAATCCCTCAGAAGACAATATTTTTTAAGTGTTTCTCAAAAAATACCATTTTAGGTTTGCTTTTCGGATCACCCAAATTACTCTCAGAGCTATATATTGCAAGATTTTGTAATTTCTCAGTATTACATATTAAATATGCGGGATTTTTTCAAACTTTTATTTTGAAACATTTGTACAATACAAATGTATGACATTTTCCCATTTTTTTGGCAACATATGGATTACGAGCCAAAAGAACTGCTCATCTTTTGAGGCGAAGTACGAATCAAGCCAATATCGGATACTCTGTAGCAAAGTGAAGCGTATCCAAGAAAGAAGTTTTATCCTACTGGACTATAAAGCCAGTAGGACCAAACTTCCCAACCACTTCATTCTAAATAGTTTTTAGCAGTATTGCAACATGTGGCCGAGCGTGGTCATGATGGAGTATTACAATTTCATGTTTTGGCGTATTTCGGCCAATGCTCACTTTAAACGAATAAGTTGCGTTCGGTACAGGTTCCCTGTGAGGGTCTGGCCTTATTTAAGCAGCTCATAATAGATAGGACCTTTTGCTTCCACCAAATACAGGGCATATTTGGCTTTGGTTTGGACTCTGCTGGTTGTCGGAATTCACATACAATCTCTTACGCTTCGGGTTATCGTAATGAATCCAGTTTTCATCACAAGTAATGATTCAGTGCAAAAATGATTTTCTTTTATAGCGTTCCAGCATCATTTCGGACATGTACAATCGTATTTCAAGGTCTCTCAGCATCAATTCGTATGGTACCCAATTTTCCTGCTTTTGGATGAATCCTGTTGATTTTGCAAGCTCTTGTTGAGTTTTACAACAATCTTCAATTCTTGGTCTTCAAACCTTTTTGGCTGGACTGGGCAGTCTTTGTCTTCCGTGTCAAAATTGCCACTTTTAAACGGTACTAACCATCTCTCGCACGTTGAAACCGTTGAAACCGATGGAACACATTCACCATAAGCTTTGGTGAACAAATTAAAGAAGTAAAGCAAAACTTCCCGCATATGACGCTTTGTTGTCACAAAATTCAACATTTTCGAAGCAAAACAAACTTTGTTGTTTACACTATAATGTTCAATAACTAAGTAAGAATAAATGACAGATATGTGCTTTGAACACTTTCAAATCGACAAAGCCATTTTTTGATTTAAAAAAATTCGATTTTCAGTAAAAAAAACGGATAACAAGTCGGTCTAGAATATTTCTGAAGGATTTATGAAATAACAAAAATATTTACTTTATTTGAAAGCTGCATCGCCGTTAAAGAATAAATCGCGATGGCAAGTTGGAAAATGGATCTTTAATAATATTATCTGAAATATCCTGGACCATAAGTTATCTGAAAGCTTAACAGATATAGACTGACGTGTATTATTGCTCGTATATCAACCATTTATAGACCCATTTTCTTCGTTTTCAATAGCAAAATTCTACAAAATTCTACTCGGATCCCCGATCAAAATTTAAAAATCGGGTTCCTCCAGTTCTATGGGGTGAAAATTAATGTTGTGGAAATTACAAACTGAATGACAATAATAGAAAAAGAAAACATTGAAGTGTACTTGTTATTATAGCCATAAGTGTAAAGATACTTTAAAATCTTCTTAAGAAAATTTTCCATTAATTTAAAAAATTAATTCAGTATTCAGTAATTGTGATCGTTAGCATGATTTTTTTTTTGTAATTTGTATTAATATATTGAAATTCAAAAATCCAACTAAATTTCAGGTTGATACAAAAGCTTTTAAAATCCATTACATTTTACGCACAAATAAATTTTCCTTTAGTAAATGATCACAATTACTGAACATCAATCACATAAAATTTTTCTTATTTTACAACCAATTCATCTTAATAGAAGATGTTGGCTAAATATAAAATCTATCTGGGCCAGTTCTATGTGTCTGTCAGTTTATCTGCTAAACAAAGGTCACAGCCAACGAACTCATGTAACACTAACCTCAATGAAAAAAAAAATACTGAAATTTACAGAGGCAGCCGTGTTTGTCGTCTCGACACAACACAACACCACACAACAAATAAGAAATTTAAATATTATTTTTGGCTGCAAGGTCGTTGTCAACATTCTACTCTGTGTGCTGCCGAAAACTAGAAAAAAAAATAAAAAGATCAGCTAGAATGTAAATTTTAATGTCTGTCGGCATGTTTGTGGTGGATGAAATTGTTGAAGGTTGGTTAAGGAGAAATTTTACATAAAATAGAGGGCCTATTGTAAAATGTTTAGCTGATTATGATGATGGCTTCATATGAATGATATGAACGATTGGTCTTTAGACTAATAGTCGGCATAAAGAGAACATTAATCTTGGATTATATTAACAAGTTGTTCAACTCTCTTTCTCTATTGTATCGTGGGATGGATAGTTGAATATGTGAAGGGTGTCATGAGGACCCTGAACACAGGCTGACCATAAGTTGAGGACTACACGGTCTATACGGGACCAAAAGACATTAAGCCTGTTGCTCCATCCTGATACCGCGGAATTGATGGCATCTCTATGAATGTCGTTCAAAACTGTCATATACGAGCGACGATCAAATGAATCTTGCACATACCTCACTATTCTCTCCTCGTATTTTCGTAGGTCCTCTCTGACCAGCCTCGGAGGAGACTCCAACTTGTTGATGTCGAAGTTTGGATGACTCCTCCGGTAACATCACAGAAGGAACTGTTACGTCAACATGACATTATGTTCCTTGACCGAAAGAACCTTAATTTCCTCGTGAAGGTGGTGTTCGGAGGTAATTTGATGGCAGCCTGTGACGGTACTTAAGGCTGCATTTTGACAGCTATTCCCCACTGAGTATCACTCAATGAAGGCGACCACACAGGAGCAGCATAGTTGACAACTGACCGTCTTGTAGGTAGCTAGCGAGGTTTCTTTGTCCATACCCCAAGTGCTGTCGGATAGTGCCTAAGGACATTGTTCCTATTTCGCAGTTTATGCGTGATTGCAGTGGCATGTGCTGAGGAGATAAAAAGGCTATCAATTCCAACTGTGAACCACCCAAGATTTTAGGGTGGTTCACTGTTGGAATTTGTACGGTGTAGACCATGATGCCTAAGTTGAGTTTTACCTCCGACGATGACTTCTTTGGTGATAACAACAGGTTACGTGTAGTGAAGAAATTGTGGATTTCGTTGAGATAACCATTTACCATACAGCAAAGCTCATCAACGATGTGACCTGAGGTAAAAGTTAAACAGGACCTCGACCTGAGGGACTCCTTGTTTAACTCTACGGGGTTTTGAGAATTTGTCCATAAACTTCACTAACGACTGCATTTCACTCAGACAGTTCATTATCCATCTCGTATTCGTATTATTGGGCATTATGGACTGCAGGATATCCTGGAAGAGTATGGCCTTAATGACGGTGTCGAAAGCCTTCGACAGGTCAAGTGCCAGTCCGTTATGGCGGATATTGCTTTGGTGCTATGCATCTTACGAAATCTATTCTGGTGACAAGCTGCTGGCAGTTGACGAGTCATCTGAGGAAGAAGAAGAACTTCGAGTGTCTTCGGTATAGGTGACAGTCCCACGCTCCTAATTTTCCCAGGTTTTAACAACGGGATCATTCGACCAATTTTTCAGCATTGGGTATTATTACGCTCCTCATTGACAGGTTAAAAACCCTTGTTGTGGCTATATGTGCCGACCACTATTTGGAAGAGGAAAGGTCCGCTGCCTTGTTAAACATTTTTGACCCATAATATTTTGTATATCATTGAAAAACAGCAAGGTGAAAATTTGTTCTTTAGATTCTCAATCCATATGTGGAGGATTGGAAAATTTACATTGCTTGTATACCAACAATATTCTATTTTCCTAACATCGTTTTGATACATATAAAAGAAAATAAATAATAAGGCCCTCTACATCATGTTCAACCGTTTATTACCTGTCCAACGACCCTGTACTCACCCATGTACGACACGACCTACACAAAACGCCAAAAACAAAAAGCAGAAAAAATACACAAGTTTTTGCCATGTGTTCTCAATAATACTTTTTAGATTGGTTGAATTGTGCTCAATTCTATACTCTATACCCGTATGGAAGTGCGCATTTACAATGTTTCCGAGCAAATAAACAGCACCAATATCTCACCAATAGAGCAGAGCATAGTACTGCACAGCAGAATAGAGCAGTGTAACGTAGAGCTAAACTCACTGACACTGGCAAATAACCAGACCAGACCGACCACTATCAAATCAAACTAACAACGAAATACACGTAGCAAACGTTTCATTTCCAACGTACGGACGTAGTATAGTAAAATATTTAGACAAAAAAAAAAGAAAAAAAACATTCAAAAGCTAAACAAATTTTTGTTTTTTCATTTGTATTGTTTTCTTTGTTTGAACCAAAAAAAAATTGGTTTTTTCGTTTCATTTTAATAACAATTTGAAAAACTTTGAACATTTAGTGCGCAATTAAATGAAAAATTACAAAAAACAAACAAGAAACAAAAAAAAACTTAATAATAAATATATCGATGCAAAAGATTTTAATTGAAAATAATTTGAAAATCTCATAACAAAACAATAAAAGTGCAATTGAAATTGGAAAAAATTTCATTGAAATTACATCATTCGGAGTGCATTCGAAAGCAAGCGAACAAGCAAGAAAGTAAGACGGAGGAAACTAAGAAAAATCAGTAGCCAAGCAGGAAGGTTGGAGGAAAGAAGACAGCTGAACTAAAGTAAGAACAACGTAATTCTTAAAAACATCTTCGCGAGTTTATGGGAGAACCACTGCAGTGACAAGTGAATGTGGGTTGAAGACACCACTGAACGGAAATTTTAAATTTGTCATCACCAGCACAGTTGCAGCTAAATTCTGCATCATTCACATCATCATCTGCAGCAGCCGTAGAATTATCATCACTTTTTAAAAGGGACCCCTTATAGAGTTCCAGCAGATATTGCCACATTGCTCTGCCTAGAGCACCCCTCACACTACGCTCTTGTAACGCATTTCAAGCAACGCATGCCACTGGTTTTTATGCAACAACAAAAAACTCAATAAACCCAGTAACAAAACAAAGGCAAAAGCAAAACATAAACGTAAACGTAAACAAACGCAAAAAGTAGAAGAAGAACAACAACAACAAATCTTGTGAAAAACTTTTGCCAACAAAAGCCTAGAAGCAAAACACACGAAGCTTGCTAGCAAAACAACAAAGCAGAGAATGTAATTGAAACCAATTATCGATTTTCCAGAGCATGTTTTAGCGAATTAATCAACCAACCGTTCAACAAAGACATTATTATTGTGTTTCAATGTAAATGTTAAAAAAAACAAGACGACAACTTGAATTAGCAACAAAAAAGAAAAATATTTAATAACAAGGAAATCATCTTGTTATAAAATTAATTAAACGGAAAATAATAACAAATACCAAACACTCAGTCACTCACTCACTCACTCACCCCCGGCCCCTTTAGACGAAACTCCAAATCAAACAAAGACTCAGCAAGGCAAGGATTTCCAGCAATATGCCGTCTTTATTAGAAGCTATCGAACGTAAATATTTTTCCGATTGCGATTACGATGCGGAAGCCAATAAAGAAATTACCTTAAGTGGCAAAGACAAAGACTCAACCACGTCTTTATCAACATCACCCTCTTCATCGTCGTCGTCAACGTCGGGTGAACGTTTAATTTCCATTTTCATACCAAGGCTGCCGCCTCTGCTCTGTGTACCCGAGCTGTTGGTGCTAAATGACTGTGACATTGATAGTGCTGGCGACTTTGACAGCATTAAAGACAAATGCAAACGTGTGCGTGAACTGGATTTGGCTCAAAATAAATTGCAGGATTGGCAAGAAGTCTTTCACATCGTGGAGCATATGCCACGCATTGAGTTTCTGAATTTAAGCAAGAACACCTTGTCCCGACCCCTGGCCAAGCTCTATATACCGCCCATAACCAATCTAAAGGGCATTGTCTTGAATGGCACTTATCTCAACTGGGACAGTATTGATGTTTTGCTGGAGAATCTGCCCGTTTTGGAGGAGCTACATTTAAGTCTAAATGATTACGACGAGGTGCTTTTAGATACTCATGACTTGCCCGCCGCCTGTTGTTGCCAGCACGATAAAAATGATGATGGAAAAGCCTGTGATACGTTAAACTCTTGCTGCTGCTCGCCCACAATGAAAAAATGCAAAAAGATTTCACCACACAAAGCCTTGAAAACATTGCATTTCACCGGTAATCCCGTAGAAAAGTGGCCGGAAATATGTCGTTTGGGCAGAATATTCCCACACATGGAGAACCTGGTGCTAGCTGATTGCCCCATAAGAGCTATAGAATTTAAGGACACCAACACTACAAGCCCCCCCAATCCCTTAAACAACACACAAAACGATAACAACGAACCAGCCGAGGACTCTGCCACCTTAACAGAGGATTCTCCCCAGCGTCACTTTCCCAACTTGCTATTCCTCAATCTCAGCTATGCCTCCATCAACACCTGGGACGACATAGATCGCCTGGCCACGTTTCCCAAACTGAAAAATTTACGTGTAAAAAATTGGCCACTTTGGGAACGTCTGGAGTGTACCGAACATGAACGCCGTCAATTGCTTATAGCCCGCTTGCCTAACGTTGCCATACTAAATGGTGGCGGTATTATCACTGCCGACGAACGTGAAGATGCCGAAAGAGCTTTCATACGCCACTACATGGACAAGCCGGAACACGAGAGGCCTTTGCGTTACGACGAACTGGTAGCTAAACACGGCCAACTCGATCCCCTGGTCAACATAAGTCTTAAACCCGATAAACGCGTTAAAATCCTACTAACCTATCAAGACAAAACCGAGTCTCGCCTGGTCGACATTTATCGCACTGTAGCCGATCTTAAGGTGAAATTGGAAAAAATTATAGGTCTGCCTGCCAATAAGATGCGTTTATACTATCTGGATCAGGACTACAAGGAGTTTGGACCCGAGGAAATGCGCTTCCCCAATAAATTATTATACAGTTACAACATACAAGCCAATGATGAAATCATTGTCGATGTCAAGAAGTGAAAAGTTAACTTTCTTATGATGTGCACACGATTAATATGTACTTTAATCTTACACAAAATTGCTATAATTATTCTTAATTAAAAATATTCTTATCATAATTCTTATGTATTCTAATATATTCTACTGTATTGTATTGTGCTCGTACTGTATGTTCATTTTCTTTATATAAAACTTTAGGTTTTAATTTTGAATTTGATATTAAATTTTAATTTCATTTATATATATTTAATAATAATAGTAATAATAATAACATGTGTAAATAATGTAACTAAACTTTTAAATAAATAATAATGAAATGTAAATAAGTAAAAGGTTAAAATAATAACAATAGCAATATAAAATAAAATAAATAACAACAAAACTTAATTAACAAATAAAACGTAATGATATTGAGACAAGTTTCCCCCATTGTATTGTAGTTTAAGCTTTAAGCAGATATTCAAGGGTGACTGATGATGATCTGAACAGTGTTTGTAGGAGGTTTAAACTTAAATTAGTTGTGTATTATACCCCCATTAAAAAAAGATGAGGGGTATATTGATTTTGTCATTCCGTTAGTAACACAATGAAATATTCATTGCAGACCCACAAAAGAATATATATTCTGGGTAATCATAAGGTTGTATGACGATCTAGCTATGCCCCTTCGTTTCCCTGGCTGCTGAAATCCCGATAGGGCCCAAACCAAGGGAGCTGGCTGGCTGAAATTACAAATACTCTCTGTTGATAAGGTTTATTTGGTATTGAAAATGCGCAATATCGGTCCATGATTTCACCTAGTCCCACACAAATGTTCTCCTGGAATACTGTGGAATGAAATATGTTGATTATGCGGCAATCCTGATAACATTTTGCACAAATTAGTTCTAAGTACACTGAAATTATACTATAAAGTTGGTTGTCTTATAATATTGGGTGTACGACATAAAAATGCGGGATTTTTTCAAATGTTTAGCTTTTATTTTGAAACATTTGTACAATATAAATTCATTCAAAGTATTGGCCCATTGTAAGTTATGACCTTTTCCCATTTTTCTGGTCACTTAAGGATTTCGAGAACGAATGAAGCCAATAGCGGATATTATCTTCCAAAGTGAAGCGTAGCCCAGAGAGAGCGTTCTGCATCGATCGAAACAAATAGTAGTCGGACGGGGCACGTCTGGACTATAAAGCGGCTGAGGTAACATTTTCCAACCACTTCATTTTAAATACTTTTTAACAGGCCGAGCGTTGTCATGATGGAATATTACGGTTTCATGTATGGCCGCATATGAATCAGTTGCTCACTTCCAACGAATCAGTTGTGTTCAGTACAAGTTCCCTGTGATGGTCTAGTCCAATTTCGTTAGCTCATTATAGACTCTTTTGCTCCAGCCAAATTCAGATAATTACCTTATTTCCATGGATATTTGGCTTTAGAGTCGATTCTTGTGGTTGGCCGGGCTTCTCATACGATCTCTTAAGCTTCGGATTACCGTAATGGATTAATTTTTCATCGCAAGTAATGATTCGGTGCAAAAATGATTTTCTTTTATAGCGTTCAAGCATCATTTCGGCCGTGCAAAGTAGTGTTTCAAGGTCTCTAGGCATCAATACTTATGGTACCCAATTTCCCTGCTTTTAAATGAATCCTGCTGCTCGTAAATGTTTACAAATTGAGTAGCTTGAGTAGCTTGAGTAGCTCACAATGATTTTGCTAGTAGCTCTTGTTGATGGCCTTGTCGATCTTTGTCTTCCGTGTCAAATTCACAACTTTTGAACTGCACAAACCATCTCTCGCACGTTCAAACCGATGGAACACAGTCGCCATAGGGTTCTATAGCTGAAACAAAAAGTCGACTTTTCGACCTTTCCACTTTTTCCGTTTTTTAAAAAGTCAGCTTTTCGAATCGACTTTTGGTAATTTATGAAAAGTCGACTTTTCGAACTTTCGACTTTTTAGTTAATCGACTTTTTTCAATTTTTTACTTTTATCGACTTTTATCGACTATTCGACTTTTTAGATAACATAATCGATTGTTCGACTTTTTTCCGACCAAAAAGTCGATTTCGACTTTTCGACTTTTTTCAGGAAAAAGTCGATTGTTCGAACAATCGAACAATCGACTTATAGAACCCTAATTCGCCATAAGCTTTGATGAGCAATCGATGTGCTTCAGCAGCACTTTTTTCAAATTAAAGAAGTAAATCAAAACTTCCCGCATATGACGATTCGTTGATACAAAATTCGATATTTTCGAAGCAATAAAAACTTTGCTGTTTATTCAATACTCAACTTGATCAGCCCGATGCTGTTGGTAAAGCCCACAGTGGTTTAGAAAGATTTTATTTCGGAATTCATTCGAAACCTAGTGAACTATTGGAGATGTCTTAATGAAATCTTAAAACTCAATGAAATTATCTCTTCAATGTCTAATGGCACTTAGGCAGACAGTCCGCTCAGAGCTGTTTAGGAAATTATTTGCAGTTTCGTAGTTAGAATAGGGACTAAATTTTTTAAAAAACCTTCAAAAATTAATTTGTATCTCAAACATGATTTTGAGGTCTAAAGCTGGCCACACACGGAACAAGTCGAACACGAACAATTCACACTCACAAATCACCCGTGTGTGGGCAGCTTAAGCAAAACAATATATATTTTAAAACCCTCCAACAAAATCTACTCCCTCAAAAAAGAGTAATTTGTTAAAATGTATGTTAAAACATAAATTCAAATTTAAGTTCTTTTCAACCGCCCTCATGTGCCGTTATTTATAATAATAAAAATGAAAACAAAAAAGCTTTCAACAAATCGGCCAATTCAAATTGTAAACAGCAAAAGCAAAAAAAGCTTTTTTGTTGAGGCACAACACACAAATAAAAAGCTCCTTTTACTTTCAATTACAATAAAAAAAAAACTCAATTTGTTTATCAATGACAATTCATTAATATTTCAGATACCACAAACGTCACGTTTTAAAGGAAAAATAAAAATGGATAATAAATCTAGGTAAACGACAACATTTTACATATTTTGGCTTTCAAACTTAAAAACTAATTCCTGCTGTTCTGTATAGCTAAAATTCTGCTCCATTTATTGTATAAAAACAAATGCTAGTTTTTTTTTATTTCTTTATTTTAGTTATAAATTTTATTTTTATATTATATATCTCTATATTTGTATAAATTATATTAAATAAGTTGTTAATTGTTTGAAAATTAGACAAAATAACCAAAAATAAAAAATAAAGAATTATAAAATTGAATTAAATTCTTTGCTGTTTATTGCCGATTTCAAAATTAACCGAACATTTTTAGCAAACTTTAAAACTATTTTATGAAGGTCTTTGAATTAAATTTTTAGCTGTATATTGCCAACTTGAGGATTTAATTGTAGCAATAGAAATTTTGTTCATAATATCAGACATTTGTTTAAGATAACTGAACAAATTTTTAGCACAAAACTAAAAATGTTTGTTGCCTTAAACCAACACAGCCATTTTATGCACCACAAAATTGTTAGTCCCACAAAATCTATATACATATTACTTAATGCCCATATATTATCACTGTCGACGTACATCGGGATGCCGAAAGAGTTTACATAGGCCACTACATGGACATGTAGGAACATATGAATGAGGCCTTTGCGTTATAACGAACTGGTAGCTTAACCTCCCCAACATGATCCCTTAGAAAATGCTTATCTTAAAATCGATAAACCCCTTAATAGTGTTCTAACCTATCAAGGCAAGTCTATGTCATTAATATATCATGAATTCCGTAAGACATCACAAACAAATTGACCTTGGGTCTTCCAATTTTTATCATATACAGCCCAATTATGAAAAAAAATTCCGCGGGAGTTTGTTCCCCGGGAGTTTTTTCCCATTGAATTTGTATAGGAAAAATGAGAAAAGGGGAAAAACTCCCGGGGAATTTTTATTCGTAACTAGTTGATCGCCCCGGCTTCGCCCGGTAGCATTTACTAATGTTAGTTCTTCAACCCACAAACACCAGCCTGTTCTTATTTATTTGCAAATAAAATATCTAAATTTGTACTGCATACTTTAGGGAGCTTTTTTATTACAGTTGACTGGACTCACAAAAAAATTAATTTCCGAGTTTTACCCGGAATTTTTTTTCTTTACAAACCATCTTCTGAAAATTTCGAATCGAATAAAAAAAGATGACATTACATACATGGACCATTTCTTTTTAATATATATAGATTGGGCTGATACTCTTTAAACTCATTTTGATATTTCCATTTTTATTTGTTTTAATTCCGAAAAACTCACGATTTTATTCGCTATTTAAATTTTTGTGAAATTAAGTAAAGATTGAGGTATTGTACATCTTTAAATATTCATATTTTATGAAGCTGACTTTCTAGGCATCCGAAGAGTTACAGAAAACTCTAAATGAAAGCAAAATATGCTGTCCTTAGCTGGATGTACTTTCAATTTCATTACAATATTAATTACACTGTCCAACAAATTCAGACTTTTGATTTGGAACAGAATAGCGATTTTTGTAGAATAAACTTATTGTCCAGCTGTTCTGATTTTTTTTACAGTGCATTTATACTAACTGAAAGAAATGTTGTAAGTTAATGTCTGAGAGAATTCTTATTGTCAGAGTTATATTGTGGAATTTTATGGGAATAATTTTTGGTAGAAGATCTTAACCCTCTATCTCCTCTCTTTAGGAGTTAATTTGACCCTTTTTTGAGAAAACCTTTGACCCACTGTAAAAATAAATCAGACCAGCTGAACTATAAGTTTATTCTACAAAAAATATCTACTCAACATGCCCTGTCAGAATTATAGGGTCGCTATCATGTTCCTAAAATGCTGTTGGACAGTGTTATTGTAAGACAATTACGAATGTTCAAGATATTTTCTGAGGGGGACTTTGTATGGGGTCTGGGGACAAATGTTGCCCAATTTTCGCCACACTTTACATCATAATTTCAGTACATAGATTGGGCAAAATTTTATCATGATTGCCGTATAATCAACATATTTATGACATATCAAATAGTATTCCGGGGGGAAATTTGTATGGGAGCTAGGTGAAATCATGAACCGATATTGCTCATTTTCAATACCAAACAAACCTTATCAATAGAGAGTATTTGTGGAAAATTTCAACAGACAGACAAGCGGACATAGCTATATCGTGTTAGAATCTTATGAGAACCCAGAATATACACAGAGAAAACAGATTCGTGATAGCATCCGAATTTGTTGCCAATCGAATGATTCTACCTTAGTGATCGAAGTTTACAGTTGTGGCTACAGAATTTTGGAAAGGTTTGTTACCCTTTGCTTGGTTGCTTCAACAGAAATTATTCTTTATCAACTGACTTTCTGTTGATAGAACTGAAAAATGTATGCAACCGAATCATTCGATTGGCAACAAATTCGGTTGCTATCACGAATCTGTTTTCTCTGTGTATATATACATTTTGGTTCTACGACCAATATTTCGATATGGTGACAAACTCAATCTTTTTTGATGGTATGTATAATAATAACGAATTAGTCCATTGAGTTACATGCTAAACTAGACTACTGTCCGAATTGCTGGTACGTTATCACATCATCGACCCGATATAATGCAATGAATTGCGAGTTTTGTCAGAATATTACTCATACTCTGTAATTCTGTTCCTAAACTTATACTTTAAATTTTTCCCTTCATTTATCTGCTAAATAAATTTAAATTTTAGTAGATTTTGTTTTTCAAACAAAATAAATATCAAATATTAAAATATGTATGTTAATTTGTGCTAAATATTATGACGAATCTATATTTACATTGCATTCAGTATTTTTTGTCAATATTATTCAACAGTTTTTTTGGGAGTGTCACCAGAATTAGTTCATAATCAGGGGATAAACAAAGAATTTTCATTAGAGCAGAAATACTACACTGTTAATGAGATTCATGTGTTAATTATGATCAATAAAATATTAGTATTTAATAGTATTTTTAAAATAAAATATGCCAACATCAGAATAAATATTTAGAAACTTAAACAAGTAAGAGTATAATAATATAATTACTCCACATAGTTAATTTACAATTTTCCATTACTAGCAAATCACCTAGCTTTAAATGTTTTCGGGAACAAAATATGCCCGAAAAAAGTTAATCCTATATTTGTATCCAAAACTTTTTACCGGTAAATTTTGGGCATTAGCAACAACTATTGTGCCTCTCTTGTTTTTAAATGTCGTACGGACCTTCGCTCAAATAAAGACTAAGCTTCATAAATACTATGGAAACTCTGCATCATCAATTTCATTGGTAAACAAGTGGTTTACTGAAATTCGTTGTATCCGTTCAAGCACGGAAGATGCAGAACGTTCTGGGTGTCCAGTTGAGGTCTCTACACCCGAAACAATTGAAAAAATCACCATATGGTATTGGCCGATCGGAGATTGAAAGTGCGAGAGATTGTGGATGAGAAAGCTTGCCGCAAGATGGGTGCCTCGTTTGCTCAAAATAGACCACAAACGCAATCGTGTGACAACGTAGCTGGAGTGTTTGATGTTATTCAACCGCAATATGAACGAGTTTTTCGGCCGTTTCGTAACCGTGGACGAAACGTGAATCTACCAGACCGAAAAGCAGTCAAAACAGTGAGTAAATCGGCGCCAAAGAAGACCAAGGTGGGTTTGTCAGACAGTGAAGTCATGGTGATCGTTTTTTGGGATACAGGCGGTATAATCTATATTTACTACCTTCAAAAGGGTAAACAATCAGTGGCGAATATTATGCCAATTTAATGAGAATTTCAAAAAAACAAAGACCGCATTTCGCCAAGAAAAAAGTTAAATTTTTCACCAGGACAATGTAAGGGTTCACATATGTGCAGTTTCCATGGCAAAAATTCATGAATTAGGCTACGAATTGTTGCTTCATCCACTCTATTCTCTATATTAAGGCCCGAGTGGCTATTTCTTGTTTCTAAACCTGAATAAATGGCTCAGCGGAAAGAGATTTGACTCCAACGATGTGTCAAATCGTGTATGCCATTCACAAAACTATACATTAAGATAATGATTAAAAACAAAAAAAAAATTTTGGAAAAAATATTTTTGGTGAGAGAACAATTCAGGTTCAAAAAAAAATTATTTCAATTTTCTCCCAATTTCGGTCCGAATTTGTTTGGTTTTTGAAATGTCTTTCATTTGACATCCATATTGTACAATGTACATAGTTATGTACGTGACTTTGTAATCGATATATGTACCTATAGGTCAAAACTAGGTAAACTAATCGGGGTATTTGTTATTTCTGCTTATACCTCAGCCATTTGTGGGCCGATCCAGTATACAGCAGCCGAACAAGAACTATTCCCAAAATATTGATGTATCAATCTTGTTTGTAAATTATTAGGGGGCTTCAGAAAGTTGATTTGACTGAAAACTGTGGAAATTACAAACATATATACAAATACAAACTTAAGGACTTTTAAGTAATTGAAAAATGTATGAGGTGCGTTCGGTACTGGTTATCTGTGATGGTCTGACGAGAATTATATCATAATAGCGCTATGGATATTTGACTTTGGTGTCGATTCGGTTGGCTTTACGTACGTTCTCTTACGATTCGGATTATCGGGGCATTTACGCAGCATGTACGACATGCAAAATCGTCTTTCAAACGTCTCTCGGCTTCAATTCGTATGGTACCCAATTTCCCTGTTTTGAAAGAATACTGCTGCTCGCAAACGTCTTGAAATTGCTGCTTAAGTAGCACCCAACAATTTTGCTAGCTCTTGTTGACAACAATCTTCATGGAGTAATGCCTCCAATTCTTGGTCTTGAAACTTTTTTGGCTGGTCTGGGCGATCTTTGTATTCTGTGTCAACAAAACATATCTCACACGATGAAACCGATGGAACACATTCAACATAAGCTTTGGTGAGCAACCGGTGTGCTTCAGCAGCATTTTTTTTAAAAAAAATAAAGAAGTAAAGCAAAACTTCCCGCATATGACGCTTTGTTGGTTCAAAAGATACTTCATCTATCTGCATTTGTATGTCATAGCATCGTTTTTGAACCCTGGAACGAATTTAGTTCACGAAATAAGGCTTGTAGCTATAAAAGTGTGCACAAAAAAGTGCTTCAGCAGCATTTTTTAAAAAAAAAATAAAGAAGTAAAGCAAAACTTCCCGCATATGACGCTTTATTGGTTCAAAAGATACTTCATCTATCTGCATTTTTATGTCATAGCATCGTTTTTGAACCCTGGAACGAATTTAGTTCACAAAATAAGGCTTGTAGCTATAAATGTGATTACAAGTTATTTCGGGCGCACTCCATCGAAACAAATAATTTCCACTAAACATTTTTCTTGGGTGTAATCAGTGAACCCGATCTTATTAGTACACGAATATATGAACTTATACGCTCTTTCATCATTTATTTATTTATACATATTTATTTAGTTAGTAAGTAATATTAGTAGTTATAGTAGTATTATTTTGTAGTAGTATTAATTTTGTCTTACTGATAATGAAAATGATTACGAAGAATGCACGTTAATTTACCGCTGAAACACTCTCAATTATGTTGACAATGTCAACAACACTCGTACGTATTCAAAGATTCGTGACAATTTTTTATAATGAATGATTATTTATTGTTATTATTATTTACTTCTTCTTACAATTGCTGAGGCAGGCGAATTTTAAAATAAACATTTTTTATAGTTTTCGTCACAATCCTTATCAATATCCAATTAAAACACAGACAAGAAAAAAGTTTCACAAAATAATGGAATTTAAAAACACGATCAGTATTAACGGCAAATCATAAAGTAAACAGCGTTTATTTGCAAACACAGAACAGAATTTCAAAAGACAACAATTAATCAAAATAACAAATTATAAGGAAAATACCAATTAGCACTTTTACCATTAATTGCCCTTAAACATCTGAATATACAAATCCAACTTAACAAAATATTGACGACAATGGTTTTTAACTTAACACACACTGATCGTTGTACAAATTTCATTTAAATGGGTTTGGTTTCCAATACTTTTTTGGCTATATAGTGTATTTTGTTTATTTGGTTTGAAATAATGTCATAAAAGTAACGTATTTTATATGCGAGGTGTGTTAAATAGATATAGACTTGAAAGAAACACAGTTCAAAGAAAAAATTTACTACACACCAGACAATATTAATCAAAAGGTTTTCGATTTTAAAACAGCGAAGAGTGTTAAATTGAAATTCAAATGCGTCAGACGTTTAGACTAGTCTTTTGCAGCGGCAATTAATATTAAAACAAAATAATTAATTGTATGTCTTGCAGAAATTAGCAAAGAAAAAAACAAAACGATCGTTAAATCCTTTAACTATGGATCCCGATAATGATCCAATAATATTTTATGAAAAAACCTTTAAACTTAGGCAAGTGTAAATGCAAGAACAACAAATGCTCGACAAAAAGAAACAAACTAACAGTGATCATTAAATTAAATAAGAATCATCTAAATATATCAGCTATAAACAAATAAATAATATTAAGAAAAACCTGCTAATGTTATAATTCTTTAAATTTCTTTGCAGGACATGTAAGCTCATTTCAAATCCGCCTAATCGTTTAGCTCAACCGCGAATGTCACTACTGGGGAAGCCTATAAATTATAATCGCGGCAATCATCGCCGTGATGTACGGTATAGAAGACTTCAAAGTCGTGTATATAATTTTCTGGAGAGGCCGCGAGGACTGCCAGCAATTTTATATCACGTGGCGGTGTAAGTATACAATGATTTTTTTTTTATTAAATATTTATTAATTTTTTAGAATTTTTTTTTTTTTTTTTGTTTATAAACAATGAAATAAATGTTTATTATTATTTTTGTTTAATAATATTTACATCGCTTTAGTATTCAATGCATGTATTACAAATTTCGCTCGCTATTAAATAAGTCATGGTTAAACAAGTGTTAGTTTCGAAAACTGTTAAGTGTTTAATTAATATTGTAAATATACATACATATGTGCCAGATTTTATGACAGTGGTCTAAAAGTACATTCATATGGAAAAAGTATTTGAATTAAAATGTATTTTGGAAAAGCAAACAATGCCAAACAATATAATCTGTTACGTTTTGTTGTAATTTATTCGTTTTGAGATAAATATTTATAAATTTGCATTTAAATCAATTGTAATTTTTATACTCTTCACCATAAAGGGTTTATCATTTAGTTTATAATTTCTACATTTTTCATTTGCGACTCCACAAAGTATATATACTATGGATCATTATAAATTATGGTGTCGATATAGCCATTTCCGTCTGTCCGTCTGTATATAGAAATCAATCTGCCATAGCCCCAAAAAAATCCACTATAGACCCGGTTCGGTTGTTATTTAAAATCGAGAAAATCTAACCACAAATGGGTGAGATTTAAGGAAAAAACCGGAACAACCACGATTACTATGTCATTACTATAGACAACATGGATATCTTATGATAAATATTTCAAAGACCTTTGCAAGGACGCATATAACGCCATAGTAATTCGGACCTGCAATGGGTAAATATTTTTACCTAAAATTTTTTTACTCTAAAATTGTTTTCACAAAAAAAAAAAATTACAAAAAAAAATTTTAATTTTTATTCTAAAGTATAATTTGGTGAAGGGTATATAAGTTTCGGCACATCCAAATATAGCTCTTCTCTTATTTATTTCCAAAAATTATTGATAAAAACAAAAATGCTGCATAACTATTACTAGAAACCTCAAGTTGCAACATTATTCTTGTAAACATTATTCCCATAAACATGTTGCAGTTACATTTTTCTTATAAAAATATTGCTGAACGATTTTTCTAAAAACATGTTGCTCAAACTATTCCCATATACATATAACAGCTAAATTTTTCCTATAAACATGTTGCTGAAACATTCTTCTATATAAACGTATAAGAATGTTGCTGGAATATATTTCCTATCAACATGCTGCAATTTATTTCCTATCAACATGTTGCTGTAATTTATTTACTATCAACAATTTGGTGAATCTCTTTACCATAAACATGTTGCTGCAACATTTTTCACTATAAACATGTTGCTGCAAAATTTTTCACTATAAACATGTTGCTGCAACATTTTTCACTATAAACATGTTGCTGCAACATTTTTTACTATAAACATGTTGCTGCAACATTTTTTACTATAAACATGTTGCTGCAACATTTTTTACTATAAACATGTTGCTGCAACATTTTTTACTATAAACATGTTGCTGCAACATTTTTTACTATAAACATGTTGCTGCAACATTTTTTACTATAAACATGTTGCTGCAACATTTTTTACTATAAACATGTTGCTGCAACATTTTTTACTATAATCATGTTGCTGCAACATTTTTTACTATAAACATGTTGCTGCAACATTTTTTACTATAAACATGTTGCTGCAACATTTTTTACTATAAACATGTTGCTGCAACATTTTTTACTATAAACATGTTGCTGCAACATTTTTTACTATAAACATGCTGCTGCAACATTTTTTACTATAAACACGTTGCTGTAACATTTTTTACTATGAACATGTTGCTGCAACATTTTTTACTATGAACATGTTGCTGCAACATTTTTTACTATGAACATGTTGCTGCAACATTTTTTACTATGAACATGTTGCTGCAACATTTTTTACTATGAACATGTTGCTGCAACATTTTTTACTATAAACATGATTCTGCAACATATTTCCTGGTAACATTCATCAACATATCATGTTGATGAAGGATATTTCTTAGCAACATGTTGCTGAGATATATTTCCTACTGCTGCAACATATGTCCTAGTAAAATGTTGCTGCAACATACATATACCCTAACTGAAATACATATGTATATACCTATAGCTGAAATATATATGATGACAACATATTTCTGAAATATGTGTCCTAGCAACATGTTGCTAAAAAAAAATATACTACAAAAATGTAGCTGCAACATATTTCTAGCTAGTAACATTTTGCTGCAACAACCATAAAAATGAGAATTTCTGGAAATAAAAATATTGAAATGAATTTTCATCTTATTTTGGTATTTAATTTTGGTCGTAATTTTGAATTTACATTTTGTAATGTTATAATGTGTAATATTGAGAATAGTTCTAATGAAGTTGTTTATAAAATTAATTCTTTTCAAATACAAATTCTTTCTTTAAAAGTCTCTATAAGACTTTTGAGCATTAAATTGGTTTTAAAAGCACTTGAAAACACTTTTCAATAATACAGGTTATTACATTTTATCTTTATCTAGAAAAAAATACAATATTATGAAATATAGGACGTAGTTACTGATTGTTTGTTCCGAAACTCTATAGACAATATTATCTATAACCCAACCTTCAGATAAGAAAACCTGCACTTTTAAAGGGTGTGGTAAATCTTCAACAATTACAAGAAGATTTGTTTTTAAATATAAAAAAAATGAGATGGGGAAATATAATAAAATGTTATTTATAAAGTTAGAACAATAATTTGTATAACTTTTGAACCGACATTCAATGTTTAACATATTATTCCTATATTTACATCCTTATGATTTGAGGATTCTTTCAGAGACCATCAGCGAAAAAGTGGTGTAACCCACAATTTTTTTGGTTGCTGTTATGGTGTTACTTACATTACCTTTTGATATTCAAAAACAGATGGAACTGAAAAAAATCGTTTTTGCACAGAGCATAATATAACAAAGTAATGTAGCAAAAGTGGTGTATGTTGAATATACCACTGGGTATATTGGGGGTGGGGGTGGGGTTAAACCACTTTTGCTCTGATATCATAGGTCATAGTATCCAGGCCCATATTCGAAAAATACCGCACATTTATATAGCTATTGATAAAATTTAATACAGAATTGCTTCAAGATTTCATGCATAAATCTTACTGCTGGATTTTGTAAATATGATATTACAACTCTATATTTTAACTCTTATTATGAACTTGATAAAATATTGCTATAAAACATACTTAACAATAATTTTCATTATTTTCACAGATTCCTAATGGTCTTTACCTGCCTTGTTTTAAGTGTATTCTCAACGATAGACACGTATGAGAAGGACGCATTGTATATATTATTTAGAATGGAAATATTAGTTGTTATTTGGTTCACAATGGAGTTTTTCATGCGGTGAGTTAAACAAAACAAATGAACACTAAATTCACCCTTATCGTGACTGGCGTAAGCGTTGTACGCCTACGACAGTTTCGTACTAGATTAAAGATAATAAAAATGCAAACTGTTTCTTTAATATTGAGTCTTCACTTCAAATTCACTTTTCACAGGCTGTGGTCATCCGGTTGTCGGTCACGATACCAAGGATGTGTTGGTCGTTTTAAGTTTATAAAACGGCCATTTTGTATTATAGGTAAACTAAGAATTATTATTATTTAAAAGTAAATTTAACTAAAACTACTGTTTTCATTATCTACCATTTACAGATATTATTACTATAGTTGCTTCCGTAGTTGTATTAGGCATGGGTACATCTGGCCAAGTATTTGCCACAAGTGCTTTAAGGGGTTTACGTTTTTTCCAAATCTTACGTATGGTACGTATGGATCGACGTGGTGGCACTTGGAAGCTACTGGGCAGTGTAGTATACGCACACAGACAAGTGAGTAAAATTTCTTTTAAATAAAAAAAACTGAGTTTTAATTTTATGAATTTCTTAATTTATTTAGGAACTGATAACCACTATGTATATTGGATTCCTAGGCCTTATATTTGCATCATTCCTGGTGTACTTAATGGAGAAAGATGTTAATGAAAAATTTAGTAATTTTGCTCAAGCCCTGTGGTGGGGTGTGGTAAGTTTAATTAAATAAATCATATTATCTTTGTTATCAGTTTTTCTAACAAATTATTTTTTTTAAATTTATTAGTGTTATAATATATTATTTAATTATGTTGACAATTATAAATAATTTGTTTAACCATCTAAATTGTATCAGTCATAATGACATTATTATCTTTATAAAGTTCTTATCATTAGCAAATAACATATGTCACAGTTAAATATACAATCATGTCTTAATTTGACATGTTACACCTAAATAATTGATAATTTAAAATAATTTATCAAAATATTCCATTGAGAAAAATTAAACTTTAATAACTTTCCTAAGACATGTTTAGTAATGGTTGATCATTGTCCGCTACATTACTTGTATTCAAGAAATAATGACTTTCCAATAATTATCTTCTGTCTAATTGTTGTAATGACAACTTTGTCATTCATACTAACAAATTTTCACTTTTTGGCGAATTAGTACTGACCAACTGTTAGTGGGGTTTGCAACCGGAAATCAAACCTAACGAATATCGTTTACTGTCCGAAATCCAATTGTTCGGAACGGATTGTTCGGAAATACGAGAAATACTGGGTGTATACTTAAAATGCGTAATTTTTTAAAATTTTTAGCTTTTATTTTGAAACATGTGTACAATATAAATTTATTTAAAGTATTGGCCATTGTTAGCTATGACCCTTTTCCACCTTTCTGGGAACATATGGATTCTGCGCCAAAAGAACTGCTCATCGTTTAGGCCAAGAACGAATCGAATACGGTTTAGACTATGAAGAGGGTGAGGCAAAACTTCCCAACCACTTAATTCTAAAAAGTTTTAACAGGTATTGCAACATTTGACCTAGCGTTGTCATAATGGAATATTATAGGTTTCGGCTGCTGTGTTTTCAGCAGCTCATAATAGATAGGACCTTTTTGGTCCTGCCAAATACAGATCATTACCTTAGCGCCATAGATATTTGGCTTTGGAGTCGATTCATCTGGTTGGCCAGGCTTCACATACGATCTCTTAAGCTCCGGTTTATCGTAATGGATGCAAAAAATGTTTTTACATACAATATCGTCTTTTAAGGTCTCTCAATTCGTATGGTATCCAATTTCCTTGCTTTTGGATGAATCCTGCTGCTTGCAAACGTTTTTAAATTGCTGGGTGTGTAGCTCCCAATCATTTTGCGAGCTCTTGTTGAGTTTAACGACAATATTCATGCAGTAATGCCTTTCTTGATCTTCAAACTTTTTTGGCTGGCCTGGACGATAATTGTCTTCCGTGTCAAAATCAAAACTTTTTAACCGAACAAACCATCTATCAAACATTTAAACCGATGGAACAAATTCACCATAAATCGGTGTGCACTTTTTTGAAATTAACGAAGTAAAGCAAAACTTCCCGCATTTGACGCTTTGTTGGCACAAAATTCTACATTTTCAATGATTAACCATTGAAGGTTAGCTTTTAGTTTCGTGTGAAGTCATTATACCAACACAATATTTCCTTGGACGATTGATCGATATTTTCAACAGTTCCATCCAAATTGGTGAACTGAGGTATGTTTCTATATTTCAAAAATTATATGATCTTCTCCTGGAAAATTTTTTATCGAAAAACTTCGGATATCGCATTAAACAATATATATAATTGACAAGTTTAGTAGGTTTCAAATTTTGATTTCTTTTAATAACTCTATAACCATCCTCTGGACTAACTTTTTAAAAAAAAAAATATTTTACTTTTCAACATAGTCTCCTTTGAGCTCTATGCACATTGTTCAACGTTTCTCTAATTTTTGTATCCCTTTGAAAAAGCAATATTTGTCGATGTCATCAAAATAGGTATTTGTTAGTGAGATTATTTCATTGTTGGAGTCAAATCTCTTTCCGCCGAGCCCTTTTTTCAGGTTTTGAAACAAGAAATAGTCACTTGGTGCTAAATCCAGAGAATATGGCGAAAGTGGGAGCATTTCAAAGCCTAATTCATGGATTTTTGCCATGGAAACTGTACATGAGTGTAACCTTTGGTACATATGCAAGTGATCATTCAAAATTGAAACCACTGAGCTGATCGGACTACACCATATGGAGATTTTTGTCAATTGTTTCGGGTGTAGAGACCTCAGCTGGGCGTCCAGAACGTTCGTGTTTGTAAGGCCGCAACAAAATTCAGAAAACCACTTTTTACCATTGAAAATGATGGTGCAGAGTTCCCATAGTATTTATCAAGCTTAGCCTTTATTAATAATCAGACGAAATTCACTTTTTTCCAATTTCTCCTCAAGTCACGAGGTAGCCTGCTGTCAAACACAAACTAAATGAAACAGCTTGTTCAAATTTTGACAGGAGCAGTGTTGCCCTTTGCATGTAAGACCGGGGAAAATCAAAAAGTCCGGGACTTATTGACACTAGTATACTATGGAAACACATATTTAAAGCAGTGATCTGCATTGATAGCCAAAAGGAGACAAATATAATCTGTTATTTACCTACAAGCAACACGATTGTCAACGAAGTTCATATTTTATAATTAGAGGTAGGCATCTACCTCTAATTTAAAGTTAATGAGACTAATAAACAGCCCGAACTCTAGCAATATTCAAACGTCAAATGTAACTCTAAACTACTTCGTTTTTTTAAATATTTATTTTGTATGCTTAGATTTGTTCGTGCACTATATAAATGAATAATTATTTCAGGCTAAATACAGGCATATTTTAAAATACTTTTTAATACTTGATAAAAATAATAAAACTGTTTGTTAATTTCTTCAGATAACCCTCTGCACAGTTGGCTATGGCGATATGGTTCCTGAGACGTGGCAGGGTAAATTGATAGCCTCGTTTTGTGCATTATTAGGCATTTCGTTTTTCGCTTTGCCAGCGGTAAGTTGTAATAATCCATTATACATTTTCTATATTAAACAAAAAACAAATATTTATCTCTTTTTGAAGGGCATTTTGGGTAGCGGTTTTGCCTTAAAGGTCCAACAGCAACAGCGTCAAAAACATATGATACGGCGACGTCAACCCGCTGCCTCGCTTATACAGGCCTTATGGCGATGCTATGCGGCCGATGAACATTCAAGATCAGTGGCAACCTGGAAAATACATCAAGTAGCTTTACCCAGTCCGCCTGCCTCGTAAGTACACAAATCTGGTTACCAAAGATCATCACTTTACTTAATGTCAATATGTATATGAGAAAATACTAAATTATGTTTTGTATGTTCAATGTTTAATCATTGTTAAAACGTCATTTGAATGTTGCATATTAATTAAAATCTATGATTTTTGTTTGCCTGAGGTACGTTTAACATCAGAGTTCGGACATTAATGAAAGATTTAAAGGAAATGTTTTCCCAAAAATGGTGTTGTTTGGAAAATAACTGTGGAAAAATGATTTACAATGCGAATAATTTATTTCAAACCTTCAGAGCCTACATAAAAAGTATCATGTAAACGTTTACGACTAAAGATCGATCAGCTTCCAAAATATGCTAAAACTTGAAAATTTTATTCGAATGTCCTTGCAGATATTGCATTTTTGGCATCTTTACTTCAAAATCTCCATCATTTTTTAATTTTAATATAAAATTAGGATAAGAGAATTAATTGCAATAATGTCTCTTCGATTTAACCTAATCTCTTTTCAAATTTATTTCTCCAAACTTTCTTCCTGATCACAAAATCACTTTCCAAGTTATTATTCCAACAAATCTAAAGGGACAACTCATTTTTTCAGACAACCAACCACCAAGTTCGTTTCTCCCATTACTCTCTCAAAGTATTTTATTACAGTGTATCATCAAACAAAATGCATGATGCATATCAATCAATCAATCAATCATTTTTGAAATTGTTTGTTTTTAATGTGAACCAAAAAAATAATTTTTACCCTTTTGGTTTTTCCGTATTTTCAGTTCTGAGTATTGGGATAGACTGTTTAAAAATTTAATTGAAACTAGGTAAACTACATTAAAACAAAAACCTCCATAAAAACAAACGCATTTTTTTCCAAAATCAAAATACCAATTACAGTATATTGAACACCACCGTATTTGTCAGTCTTTTACTCGCATTCACCTCTTTTTTGAAACTCTGTTATTTCTCATTTATATTTAAATACTTGCTAGCTTTCGACAGTTTTCATTGAAAATCCACTAACAAAAACAACAACAACAAAAAGTTATTTTAACGTATAAATTTAAAAAATTTGAAATAAATATTATTATGGAGTGGGTTTTAACAATGTTATCAAATTTTATATTATTTAATTGCTAAACAAAACAAAAAAAAAACGTATTTATTGAACACTACTACTACTACTTCCCTCTCTCTCTCTCTATCCTTCCGGCTTGATGGTTATGTTGTAATTTTTATTACACCCTTTTTAAAAAAAAAAATACACCAATATTTTACACTGAATATTTTGCACCGGAAAAGGATTTTGAAAATTTTGTAAACAACACTTGCACCATAAAGAAATTATAACAAACATAAAAACCAAAACACTTGTCATATCCTTCATTAGTAGTTAGTAATGCCCTTTCAAAAAGAACTTATTGGGCGATCACTTATAAGAATAAAACCCTTATTTTGAGAGTAAAAATACAATAATTATTGTTTAGACAGCTTATTCCCAGTGTCCAAATGATCTGTATCATATCCGATATAGTACACGCAGAGAAAAATACAGTTTTACGATTCACATGTTTGTTGAAATCATATATATGATTGCAGTAAATAAGTATATGTTCGTGACAACCATTTTTATGATGAGGGATTTACCATAAACTGAGAACAACATATTATGATATAATGATTCATCATACACGTGATTGTCATAAACCTATATTTATATACTACAATCATATACATATATAACTGCGAAAATCATGTGAATGTTAACTTTACCATATTATGGTTACCACAAGCATATAAATAATGTGACTATAATATTGTTAAAAAACTTGTACAAATTTTGAAATGGTTACAGTAAACATGTACAACTATATTTTGTATCTGGGTGTAATAACAAATGAAGATTCGTGAATTATCTGGAACATTCGAGAACATACAGAAGAACATCCTCGAATCTACAATATACCAGCCATGGTAATAAGCGCAGTGGGATTGGAAATTTTTAAAATTGTTAGTTTCGTATTGTAAAAATGTCTCTATTATCATATAACCCCGCCAAAAACTTGTTAACGAATTGCAATTACTGAACAACATCATTTTTAATGACTACTAATTACCAGTAGACTAATAATATTGGGTGTATGACTTAAAAATGTGGGATTTTTAAATTTTTAGCATTTATTTTGAAAAATTTTGTACAATACAAATTTATTCAAATAATTGATTTCAACAGCTCATTATAGATAGGACCCTCTGCTCCCACCAAATACATAACATTATCTTGACGCCATGGATATTTTTCCTTGGTGTCTATTCGGCTGATTGGTCGGGTTTCACATGAGATCTCTTATGCTTCGGGTTATCGTAATGGATCCATTTTTCATCGCAAGTAATATTTCCGTGCAAAAATTATTGTCTTTCAAAGTCTCTCGACTTCAATTCGTATGGTATACAATTTCCCTGCTTTTGGATGGATTCTGCTACTCGCAAATGTTTTGAAATTGCTGCTGGAGTAGCTCTAAATGATTTTGCATGCTCTTGTTTAGTTTTATAACAATCTTCATGCAGTAATGCCTCAAATTCATGATCTTTAACCTTTAACAAAATCGGCCCATAAATGGCTGAGATATAAGTAAAAAACCGGGACAACCTCGATTTTTCACTATTTTTGATCTATATCTGGATTACTAAGTCATTAATATAGACAATATGGATATCTAATAATAGATATTTCATTGTCCATTGCAACGATGTACATATATAAGGCTATAATAGTAAGTTGGACTTACCATGGGTCAAAATCGGGAAAAATATTTTTTAACCCGAATTTTTTTTTCATCCAAAAAAAGTTTTTTGTCATAAATTATTTTCCAAAATTTTTTTTTTTTAAATTTTAAAAAAAATTGGAAAAAACTTTTTTATCAAAAAAAATTAGTTTGTCATAAATTTTTTTCCAAAAAAATTTTTTTTTTAAAAACTTTGGAAAAAACTTTTTTAAAAAAATTTAAAAAACAATTTGAAAAAAAAATTAATTTTAAAAAATTATTTTAAGTATAATTTGGCGAAGGGTATATAAGATTCGGCACAGCTGAATATAGCTCCCTGACTTGTTTCAAATTAAATAAGTGAAGCTAAACTTCCCGCATATGACGCTTTGTTGGTATAAAATTCGACATTTTCTAAGCAAAACAAACTTTGTTGTTTACACTATAATGTTCAATAACTAAGTGAGAATAAATGACAGACATATGCCCTTCAAAATGACATATTCGATATTAAAATCTAAAACGGAGTTCAAAAGATACAAATCCCGCATTTTCATACACCCAATATTAAAATTGTTACAGAATGTCATAAGTCAGCCAATACTAACTATCCCAGCAGTTTGAAAAGTGCCAATTGAAAACCTTACACTAGCTATATTACTACTTGTACAACTGTGGCCTATTGGTTACATTTCCACAGCATATTCACTAATAAGCAGTAGCCAGATGATATTTGCCTTAAGTATTTGAAAATAAATTCAAGAAAATATACCACATCGTGTAATGCTAAATGTGGCCGTTGGAATGCAGAAAATGCGAACAATTTAGAGAGGTTATGAGTTCAACCCCGCTATCTAAAATTAGTTTCTTTTTTTTAATGCTGGAGTATTAGTACTATAGAATTTAATATTGAAGTGTTGTGTAGAGTGCGCCAATCGGCCACCTGCAATGACATTCCAGTGTTAAATTCAGCATTCAATAACGTTGCTGGTGGGTTGAAAATTCGCTAGTAGTAGTTCTCAGTGGCTAATTAATTCGACGTGGCAGAACTAGTTCAATGAACTGCAGGGATTCTAGTTCTAAGCAATACAGACATCATGTAGTGGTCATTACAAAGTATATTTATTAGTAATGTAAATGGTTAATTAAAACATTTTTGCACAAAACAAAAGAAGTTTGTTTTCGCTAGAACACATATTTCTAAACTTATGCTACAGGGCTAAACGATCATAAATATTATTCGGAAAACATGTTTTAACAATTCTAGGGAGAGTTAAAATATAAATATTGAAATCTATGACAAATGACAGACTATGCTAAGAAATCTAATAAACATCGCTTGACTATAATTATATGGACTCGTTAGTAGTTCAAATTACTTATTAAACAAATCATAATTACATTTTATAAACTAACAGCCATCTTCTCATTCGTAAAGCTTTTAATAAAACTATAACACTGCCAATGTCAACATATCAAACTTTTCGTAATCGGTATTATACATGTAAACAAGCTCAATAAATTTATGCTTAGAAATTTGATCTATTCTGCATTTTAACTGAAGTTACAATTCAATAAAAAGTGCAGATTAGTATCAAAGTAATTGGTAAACCACAGCTAAATTGGAAATAATTGGAATTCTTTATGTAGTTTAGAACGATTTTATTTACGCTATCTGAAACAATGGGTCTTTTCTATTACTCTATTTTATTTATGAACTATGTAATTGCTTGAGAAATACTTAGACATTTAAGAGACAAAACAAAAAACTCAATATTATTTGATGATGTTTTTTTTTTGGTTTTTCAAAGAAATCCACTACGAGCTATAATTAGAGTCATTAATATTAAAAAAGATTTCAAAATAATATCTTTTATGAAAAAAAAAAGTTGAGAAAATTATCTTTAGAATCTAAAGTTTAGATGTTGCTATTTAAATAATCCAAAATTCCAAAAAAAATCATCATCAAATTCTGTTGGGGTTTTTTGTTTCTGCCATTTAACATCTAAATTACTAATTGAACAACTACACAAATACCTACTAATTAAACATTATTTCAAACTTTCGCCCATAAAATGCCATTTCAAATCAAAAATTAAAAAAAAAAAAACCCCAAAAAAATTACCAAAAATCACAATTCGCAGAAGAGCATCATCTAGTTTTAAGCACAATGCATCATTTGTGGCCCGCCTACCAACCATCAGACGTCACAAACCCCAATCTATGCAATCGCCGGGCGGTGATGGCATCAAAACAGTCGCCACCAATCGCGTCTCCCGGTATACGCGCAACATACGTGAGATGAATCAATCGGTGGAGAATCTTGGTGAGTATAAATGTTGAAAGTCTTATTATTTCTAAATGAATTTAGCGTACGTGCATGTTATTTTTCGATCTCGCTTACTTTCTTCTTTTTTAATTTAAACGCTTTAAATTTTTTTACCCAAAAAAAAAAAAAACAAAAAAAAAATAAGAAAAATATTTATAAAACAAATTATTACATTTGAGAGCTCTACAGCCCAGTTTGCTGCTAAGCATTTGTGTTTATTTTTGAAAGCATCAAATGATGATGTTGAATTTCGATAAATCGTCAGTTATATAGTAACATCATCGGATATTGTTGTATATATATTTATTTATTTCTTTATTTATTACAGTTACATTTTAATGCATACTGGGTGTAGTAGCTATAACAAAAAAAGTTTTCATGTTTTTTGTTTTGATTATTATTTACATTATATTTAATTGGCTCGATTAAGGGGGTCGTGAGAAGGAATTCAGAATAGTTTCCTAAACTATGAATTATTAGAAATTTACACAAAATCTGTAGCAATTTAATAGAGAAGTTTCAACGTCAATCTTATTTAATTTTAGCAACTAGGTACAGCACAGATTTTTAGCACTGTCCAAGTTTTCTCATTATTTCATCAGAATACATTCTGTTCAAGTAACAATAGAATAGTGAAACACATTCCTCAATGCTCCAGTGAATCAATAGATTCAGATGCTCTGCTGGCGCCAATTTCGCCCTATCCTTTACATTCTGTCTTGTGGGCAGTGACATGGACCCTCGTTCAGAGAAGATATGTATATTGGTTTGGAAGTTCGACATTGATCATTTAGAAAAAGTAGAAGAAAAAAAAAGGTCTAGCGGTAGCCTTGACTTAAATATTAATTTAAGTCAAGGCTTAAACACCCACTCATATAGTGTGATCCCCCAGAAATCGAGAGAAGTTATTTCAGACACCCAAAATCAATATGTTTTGATAGAATTACATCATTGTCATTTTCCAATACGGTGGATGAATCTATAGAGTGGCTAGTAGGTCTCTCGTACAGCATCACAGCAATACTGGCGGTCGCTTAGTGAATTGTTGGACTCCAGAACAATTGCTTTTGAGCGATCATTTACAGGAGTCTTTGCTTCTCTTTAGGAGTTGGATTAGTAATCTTCTAATACATAGGAAATTCTCTACTACGTAGTGTGAACAAATGTTCTGACAATCAGCAAGAGTCGTCCACATGTACAAAATTCTTCCTTGTGGCGTCTTTTCGAATTTATCGCATTATAAATCCTTCCTCTTCCAACATTTGTTTAGGGGACGGACGAATACAGACTTAATTTCATGTTGATCAATTAAAGTTTCTTGTCAACCGATTTTGAACCATTTCCAATATCAAACAGGGTCGTAATGTGCTTTCAACATACCAATGGACTGATACAATTCCATGAAGACCCTTAAAATTCTTTAGCTTCTGTCGGCATAATTTCTGCAGGATGAAATTGATTTTAAAATAAATTTATTTAATATAAACTTTTTTAAAAATTAGCGGGTTCATTTGGTCCATTATTAAATTTCTAGTCCACCTAGCGGCATGTTCTATCTTCTCTGTGACTGTCCAGCTCATAATATTGTATGTAAAGACATGAATTTCTGAATAAAAATATAAAGAACCATTTGAGGTTTCCGTAACGATAATGTGAGTCCTTGTTGGATAGCTGAAAGCGACAGGATGGATCTACATATTAATCCTCTCATTTAGTTATGAGGTCCTTCCTAAATAAAATCTTATCGATTCTACTTGATTGCTTAAGTGTGAAACAGCGACTCGGATTTTTTAATAAATTTAGTTCATTTGACTGACATACTTCTCTCCTAATGGAGAGAGCCTCTACTATTATTCTGTATCTCATTCTGTTACTGGCTTCTCAGGCGATGACACTCCAATTCAGGCGCGGATCCAGGTCAACCTTTTTTATATTAAAACCTTTCGGTTTTGAGAGGGAAAATTTCCTTTTTTCTCCTCGTGGAAACGCGCCTGCTCCAATTATAACCAGGGCCTCTACTATTCTTCTGTATCTCACTTTGTTATTGGCTTCTCGGGCGATATCACTCCAATTATAATTTGCAGAATTCAGCATCTTAGCGGGAGCATCAGGTTCAAAATACCTTGTGGATTCCATCTTAATGCTTGTCGGATTATATTTTAACAAGATCAATTTCTCACTTATACGAATGGACTTATTCGACTGGACCAAGTTTTACTAGCTTATTATTACACTGACTTTATATTGAAATTAAAGATTCTGAATTTCGTATTGGACGAAATCTGGCTTGATCTACAAACATTGTTTAATATGCTAATTTTGTCTTCCACTCCTGTTACTTATAAAGCTGATAGTTGAATCATTCCACACTTTCAATAGTATCAAGTCCGCCACTGAGAGCATGGCATGAGTATCCATCTTTAAAAATTTTATCTTAGCTATACTTCATTGATCTATTTTAAAACTAAATGAATGAAAATTTTTAATGAAATTCCCAAAATTGCACGAAAATTACCAAAAAAATATTCCTGGGTAATTTGAAATTCGTCTCACTAAAAGGTTTTAAGGTTTTTTCTTTGATTTTCCACATCGATTTTCGTAGTTTTGAAATAGAATATGGCGCACAAATTGTTTTAAAGTAATTGGATTTACAATTCTTAGTTCGCGAGGTATTCAAACAATATTCTCCTGAAGAACCACTAGGACTGAAAAGGCGATAATTCTGTTATCCAATAAACACTTAAAACCAACTCCCATATTAATCTTAGTTCACAATCTTAATCGAGCCAAAATTTTATTTGTTTACTATTAAAAATAATTATACATAAACTTGTATATAAAAACAAACAAAATACAATAAATTAAATTAAATTTTTCTTTGATTATTAACAAATATATACATATATATATATATTGCCTCTATAAAAAATATATGAATATAAGATTAGGATGCCAACCGGTATTGATTACCACAAAACAACCACAATCACAACAGAGAACAGGAGTTTGTTTTAATCCTTTAGGGCACCATACGGGATTTGCATGATTTAATTAACCACAATAAAAAAATACATACAATTTTAATAAAACATAAACCATCAAACCAAAAAAAAAATAAAAACAAATTCTTTATAGCGATTTGCACTTGTATTTGAAATACTTTTAATATTTAAAAATTCAAACTTCAAACCCTCCCCCACTTATAGAGCTGCGCCTCTGAGGAATAAATTTATAAGGGGAAGAATTGTTTATGAATGTAAGTTTCTGTTGGAATTTAATGATATTTTAATTTTTGTTTTCAATTTTCTTTCAAAAAAAAACCATAATCAAAGTAATAAATAAGTTTCCTTAATTTCAACTTTTCATTTTATTTTCTTTTTTCTAATATGAATTTATGTATGAAATACTTTGTATTATTCTCTCACCGATTTTCACAGTAAATGTTGATTTTATATCTATATAAATATATATATTTATATAAACTATGTGTATACCATATATACAAATTTAAAAATATATATATAGATTTCTTTATAACGAAAAAAAAACAAACACTAAATATTAAATAACAAGTTCAATAAAGTAAAAAATAAAAAATCAACCTAAATCTCTATATAATTAATTCCCAATTTTAAATAAATTCCAAACAAACAAAAAAAAGTTAATAATAAATAATACTACTACAATATATTTTTTTAAAAAAAGTTTATGTTGATGTTCAGTGTAACACAGTTTAAAGCATGTGAATTTCAAATAATTTTCATAATTTCGTTACGTTTTTCTTTTTGTTTTGTTACATTTTAACAAACCACTGTGTTTTTTTAACTACTTATTGATGTCTTTCTTATACTTACATATTTAATTTGTCTACATTCATTTTAAGTTTTCGTATAACCTTAACTTATACTACTTATATGGTAAATTTGATTACTCGAAATATTTTGTCTCTATTTATCAGGGGATGCAACGATTTACATAGTATATATTGCCCTTATAATCTGGAGCATAATAACTACAACTACTACCTCAGTATTTCCAAGAACGCCTCGTGTTTTAAATAGAAAATCCTTGTTAGCGCCGGCTATACGTCTTTAATAGATTCCGACCGAAACCGTGTTTTTAGGCCAAAATCGAATCATATCTACTGTTCGCCCAAATCCGTAACAAACCGAAACTTGCTTCTCCTTTAAAATTACATAATCTAAGTATTCGTCCAAATTCATTCAAAAACGAATACTGATCAAAACCCGATTTTTGTTTTAATCTCAAACCGAACTCCTTCAGGTATGACATTTGATAGGTATCCAGCATGAGCAGAAAATCGTTCATCGAACTGCAATAAAATTAAATGATCGTAGATGCAATTATCGTTCGTAATATATTTCAGATGAGAGTCTAGGATTTCAGGAGTAAATGTTTATCAGCCTTAACCCTATTTTAATGATATTATATAGAGTTTATGAATGGTCATCAAGACAACGTTAGGACTACATTGAAACAACGTCTCCAGGAAATTAGATCTCAGATCTGGTATAACACTATTCCCAAAGACTGCCAAAGTAGCTGACAGCAATCGAACACTAATAAATCCATTTAAAGACACTCAGTGACTCAACTGCTACCATTTAGCGTTTTGAAAACTACGTTTCAGTCTGCAACTGTGTTAAATATTTCAGAATTTCACTCTAACTATTGGGTGTATGACTTAAACATGCGGGATTTACAATAGATGGCGTATCTTTTGAACGCGATTTTTGTTTGTAATAACTTATATGTCATTTTGAAGGGTACATATCTGTCGAAAATGTCGATTTTTTTTGTCTTTAACTTGAAAAAAAATGCCGCTGAAGCACACCGATTGCTCACGAAAGCTTAAGGTGAATGTGTTTCATCGGTTTCAACGTGCGAGAGATGGTTGGTTCGTTTCAGAAGAGGCGATTTTGACACAGAAGACAAAGGTCGCCTAGGACAGCCAAAAAAGGCATTACTCCATTGAAGGTTGTTGTAAAACTCTCAAGCAGCAATTTCAAAACGGGTGCGAGCATTGAAATTGGTATAATATGAATTGAATCGAAAGGGTCCTATATATTATGAGCTGGCCACACCATCACCGAGAACCGAACACAACTGATTCGTTTGAAGCCAAAAAACTACCAGAATGAACTCGGCCAGACATGAAACTGTAATATTCCATCATGACAACATTCGGCCACATGTTGCAATACCTGTTAAAAATGTTTAGAATGAAGTGCTTGGGAAGTTTATAGTCCAGACCTTGCCCCAGCCAACTACTATTTGTTTCGATCGATGCATAACGCTCTCTCTGGCATACGCTTCACTTTGGAACAGAGTATACGATATTGGCTTGATTCGTTCCATTAAGTGACCCTAGAACTACCATTTCTATATAGTGTCATATCCTAATTTCCATAATGGCCAAAAATCCTCTCCAGATTTATTTTTTAAAAAAACTCAAATTTATTGGAATCCTGATATTACGATGGGTTCACATATCCATCTATTATTTCAGATGGATAGTTTTTTTTCCATTTTTTTCTTATTCTGAAATTATTTCAGATATTGTAGATATAAATTTGTTTATTAGAATTCAAGTATTATGACTGTTAAGTGATTAACAGTGCTCTGTTAACTGCAAAATGGGCTGAGCTAAAATATGTGGTTTATGTATGTATATGCTAAATAAATTTAAATTTATCTTCACACACATTTGGTCAATTCACAAGGTCTCTTATTAGTCATATTGTCATAATGTCCTAATATATCTCGACTCGGCAACTCGGCTTAACCGGCTCTTAGGCATTCGGCGAAGGTCTCTACTTTTTGGTTACGATAACACAATAAACATAGCATACAGAGTAGTATTATTTTAGGACATTTTTTGCTTGAAAAACAATAAAAACCATTGTGAAATATTAGGACATTATGACATGATAAGAGACCTTGTGAGTTGACCAATTGTTTTATTAAGGGGACGATATAGAGTTTGACATTACCATGAGTGGCGAATTTTATTATGTATGGCGTTTGACATAAGCTTGAAAAAGCATAAATATGTACCTACATAAATTCGTCTTGTAGCATTTCCTTTGCTTCATTATTTTGTAAGAGTTATAGATTATGTTTTGAGTATATTGAGTTATGGTAAATGATGTTTAATCAAAATATTTTTGTTAAAAAATAGTAACATATCCACGATTAATCTAAATTGTTGCATCCCCCAAAACATATTTTACTTTTTCCTTTGAAATTGCATTGACCATGCATCATTGAAAATTACAATAAAATCTGAATCTTATTAAAGCAAATTTAGTAATTTATTTTTATAAAATTTATGAATATAATTATTATTTCATTTAAAATGAAAATGGTTGAATATTTCTTATGTCCTTTTAATTTTTATTGAAAACGAACAGAATTTAAAACATTGCGCTATTTAATAATATTTAATGCAAATTTAATTGTTTTAAAGCCAACATAATATCAAAATAAAAGATAATTTATAAATATTTCATCATAGTTAAATACATATATCAAAAAGTATAAACCAGAAAGGGCTCTGGATAAAATTCAAAAATTGCTGTTCTGATTTTTATTTATAATTTTTTATTTCCCGTTTTTAATGGGATACTAAAGGAAGGCATCCTTCAGGGGGTAGCTCAACATCAATAAAATAATCGTTAATCTGATGGAAATTGATAAAGGGGAAAACCCCAGACGAATTTTTATAAGTAAATTTTTATATTTTTTTTATAATTTTGATAAAAAAATCGTTCCTTTAAAATATTTTTTACTTGATAATCAATTTATTTATAAATTTTAGAAAAATTTACAAAACTAAACATCATCTGTCATCCGTGTATCCCCCTAACAAAAATAAGGAAAATATTAAATTCATTTGACCTCCTCTCTGGGGATACCTTCCTCGTTTAAGTATTCTAATCTAACATAACCAAAAAGTACATACATATTTACATAATAGTGTAATCTTTTTCTGTTGTTGTTTAGTCCTTATTCTTTCTCTTTCTTCTTCTACTTGTCTATCTGTGTGAATGTTTAAATGTTTAAAATATTTTGAGAGAGGGAAAGAGAAAAAAGTAAACGTAAAATATTCCAAAAAAAAAATGGGAGCTGCTTAGGCGTTTTTAGGAGAAAACACTACCAAAATAAAAAAAAAACAAAACGAATCTTTGCTAAAAAATAGTTTTGGTTTTTTTTTGCCAAATTTATTGCATTTCAGAAGTGGTACAAAATGGAAGATCGTTAAATCCGAGTTTTAGCGAAGACTCTGTCGCAGATACCACTTTATTGAAAAAGAATTCCGATGGTAAGTTTATGCACGCCTCTATTACAAAAAAAAAACAAAATTAAATAATCAAAAAAAAAACAAAGTTGTCAAATGGATGTTGTTTTAAATGTTGTATTCAGAATGTAAACGATAACCGATTAATAATACAATAATATTACTTAATTACTATATAATATCGATAATAACGATTACGAAAATGATGACGATAACGATAACGACAACAAATATCGGTGGATATAGTAGCTACATACATACATGCTAGCTTGTATGTGTAGAATTTTTGAAATCTATACACGAAAAGTGCCTCATGTAATGGTTGTTTTTAGGGGTTTCTCATTTATTATTATTTTTTTGAGGTGATATTTACGTTACATAAATGATTTAGGCTACGTAATTTGTATTTGATTTGAAAAATATCTGGGTTTTTTTTTAATTCAGAAATTAAATGTTGTGTAACATATTGCTTGATTTTCTTTAATAGTAAAAAGTTTCCAGAATTAAGCATAAGAGGAATATTTTGAAAAAAATATTTTCTTTCATTGTATGAAGCTCCGCGAAATCGCTAATCAAATCTAAACGAAGCCAGATTTTTAGTTTCGTTAAGGCTGCGAGGTTTATCCTAACATAGACAGGTCTATACACTAGTTAAAACATATAAACTTATTACGACCCCCAAGACAAAGAGACTTTTTTCTGTTTTGGAAGAGAGAAACACATTTATATTTCAGTAATGTACAAATAATAAATAAATTCAATTTTAACTTAACTCAATTAAATCTTATTTAGGAATCCCAACTTCTTATCTTCATTCAAAGGCTTTTATTTAAATATAATTGATTCATCGATGAATTAATTCATAATAGAATCATAACAGAATTCATTCAGCCTTTGAATGATTAAATATTTGTTAATTCAAATCAAACCCCCTGTTTATACTTGATTAATGACGTTTGCAGTCAAGACAAAGTTGTCTGAGCAAAAGCTCTAACAAATTTGTCATAACAAAGCAATAATACTAATAAATGGTGACTATACCTGATAATTTTTTATTTAGTTAACCATTTTGACGTTTATCATGACACAAATTTATAATAGGATAATATTCATAGGATAATAAAAATTCAATCAAAATATTTTTTCAAAGGTTGGTTTTTGATTTGATTAAAAATCATTTAAAAATTAGATTGAAAAAAAATTAATTGTTGTAATATATTTGAATTGAATTTGAAATTTAATTATTCAATACATTTTTAAAGCTCAAAAGAATGAATCTAATACATTTGAAGTACAAATGAATTAAGCCTATGAATTAATTCATAATGAATTCATTAAGTCCCCATCCATACTCTGAAACATTTGCTGCAAAACATTTGAGTTTGTTGATGAAAGGGGAAAGAGGAATGGAAAAGGGTACTCTGTTTCATGTACATGAAGTTTTTGTTGAGTATGTCATTCACATTTATTCGTTCATATTCGTTCTGTACAGAAATGTCAAAAACTGAAAATCAAAAACTTCACTGTGTGGACACGAATGTAGTTTCAAAGGAGAATTTAAAAATGTTTTGCAGCAAATGTTTCACAGTGTGGACCGGGACTAACGGAATGGTTAAAGGATAAAAACCGACATTTTTATAAAGCAAATCATAGATAATGGAATTTCGAAGGAGAAACAAAATTAATAAAAAACGAAAACTTAGATTTTATTGTAAAATGTCTTAGCTTCCCCCATGATGAAAAACAGTATTAATGGAGTTCACAATGTAAAGTGGAAATTGACAGCACTTTTGAAAAGATTCGGTTTGTTTCGGCCTGAAAACCCGGTTTCGGTCGGACTCTAATAAATTTATAATATTTTTTTTCATTAAATTTTCTTTTTTAAAACTAATGAATTAACCTTTAGCAAAATAGTAAGTGTATTCGGGGATCCCTAAACCAAAGATCCAGGATCTCGCACTTACTACCCAGTACTTCAGATAAATCACAGTTCTTCAACGATACATCTTGATACAATCCAGAACCTAATTGTCTCGAAGTACAGAATTAATAAATCTCCGTCTATAATAAAGAATTTGAGATACCAAAAGGACAAAATTATCGAAAAATATTACCAAACCGAATGAAATTTTGTTTTAACTTCGTGTATTTTTATAACATAAATCTACCAGAAATACGATGCATTGCCTATTCTATACCCGGTATAAACAAGTTGAGATCCGAATTGAGGAACTTGTTTCTGAAACGACAACAGTCGACATTTATGTGAGCAGACTTGCAATTAAATTCTTGAAATTAGTGCTCGGCATAAACAGAACATACCACATTAGTAAATGTATTGTAATATCGCATAAAACAAAATAACTAATTGTGTTTTTGATGCATTTGATCTGAATAGATACGTTCGGCATGGTGGCTATTAGTGCCGACCACTGTTTTAAATCTTAAGTTGACTTGCATACTCTCAAGCATTTAATCAATATCTCTACTAGTACGACATCAAGTCAGATTGATACCAGGAGGTATCACAAGGCACAAGGTTTTACGAGAGCGAGAGAAATGGAAATCGATTCTCAGTGGCGTCGACCATATTTCTTAGGTCAAACTGTAAAATGCGATCGATGAGTTGGAGAACTGTGTGGTTCCAATTAAACCGTATTCCTTAATACTTCACAGGAAAAAAAAATTTGCAGTATTTTTAACCCTAATGGTATCACATTGGGTCTTATGAGTAATCTATCATATAGACAGATGTAAATATATTTGAGGACATATTCGGTAACCAAAATAATGGGTTTTTAGCCCTCCAACCGGCAAGGCTACCTTTAGGCGGGTATGTTAAATGTATGTAATGCTGATTTATTTGGTTATTTTTTCCCGTTATAACGGTAAATATGTGTAAAGAGACAAACAATTTACTTATTGTCTTTTGTTTGTTTTTATTTCTACGTATTTCTTTTTTTTCAAACAATAACCTGGTATATTATTTTACCTCGAAATAAAATTGGCCGGTTAGAGGGTTAAGGAACATGATTCACGGATCTCCATATAGTTTTTTTTACTCCATACTTTGTTATGTTTTATTTTCTTAAATTTTTGTAAATAAATTGTATGCAAAATCCATCTAATTTTATTTTTAAAATTAGTCAAATCGGCATAAAATGCAGCTAGCAAAATTTAGAAAGTGAGCTGAAATGTGTTTTTAATTCTGGAAACATTTCACTAAAAGGAAAATCAACTATGTAGCAGGTTGTTGTGGTTCAGGTTTTATTAATTATAGGAATAAGTGCTCTTTTTTGTAATAGTTGTATTAAATTCCTCTTATTTTACACAAAAAAAAAAACAAAAAAAAAAAACTCCCCTCAATAAATCCTGTGGTTTATGTAAAATCCAGCAAAAAAAAAACATTAGTAGTAGTAATTTGTATTACAAATCTCCTTAGGTCTTAAAAATCTTAATGTAAATGATAAAAAAAAATTAAAAAATTTGCAATATTGTATAAATTTTCAAAAACAAAAAAATGTTAACTCAACATCAATTAAAATTTTATGTATATTAGCAGCATTAAGTCCTCGCTTTTTGGGGCCACAGCGCAGACATAGTTCTGTATCGCTGGGAAATTTAGCAAGTTCTCGCAACGAGACTTTACAACCCAGTAACCTAACAATACAAGAGAATGACGCCGACATGGTTGAGAACTGTGAAGCCAGCAGCAATGCGAGCAACAATGACGGCAACCGCTCTAAATTGTTATTCGGCAATGTCACTTCTATACCCATAGTACTCTGTGGCATGCTGCAGAGTGATATATTTGGTGCAAACTTTAACATGTCCGGCCGACCAAATCCATCGATTTGTGACGACAATTCATCGCAACAGCAAGAGCAACAGGAACAACCCACCAGACGTAGAGCTTTCTTTGATCCACAGCAATTTGGTGATGACAATGAAACCAATATTGACAATCTAACAGGTCACTTAGACGAAGGAAGTGCGTAAATGATTCCTTTTAGAAACAATTTTAAGAAAAACAAAAAAAAAGTGCAATTGCTAAATAATGTACACCACTCCACTTTGTCCTCAAATATTTTTCCATATTTTTTTTCCATACCATTGTAATTGAAATCCATGTAATATAAACGTAACGTGTTTTTTATTATTATTATTATACTCTTTGGAAACAGCTCTCGTGTCTCTTACTCTATATACATAAAATCAAATCAATCAATCAATCAATTCGATGAAATGTCATTTATGTTGAGCAACCAATCAACCAACCACACAATATAACCCCGGAGTCCAAATTCCTATTCCCTGAAATGAAATGTATACGTAAAAATATAAAAAAAATAAAACTTTGGCATTGAATTTGTCTGCTTTACAAACTCATGTCAGTCAGTCAATCAGTCAGCTGGTATAAAAATTTATTTTAATGATGCTAAATGACCCACCGCCACCACACCACCACCTACCTACCAACCCCTCTATCACTTTTACACGCATAACACAACCTTACTACACCAACTTACACCGATAAACCGAATATCTGATTCAAACGATCTTGATCTTGGGAATCTGTATAATAAATGATTTAGAATTCCCTGGACCGAGTTTGAATGATATTCGTTGATAAAATAAAAAAAACACATCCAAATCTATCGCATGCACTGTATTTAAAACAAAAACTCGTTAATTAGTTTTCGTAACTTAGCACTCTTACAATGGCACGATCGGTATTTAGAATCCTTAAACAAAAACGTACGTTTTGAATTTGAAAATCCGTTAAAATGTATGTCTGTAAGTTTTTACATTCGAACAACATACATACATACATTGTGTAGTAGTTAGTTGAGAAGCAAGTATTTGTAGCATTTATTTATTTTTATTTAGTCTGTCTCTTGTATCTTGTGTAATATACTACAATACATACATATGTGTATATTTAAAGATTTTTCTTTATTATTATTATTCTTAATTATTAGTGAATGTGTCTGTACTCGTAGATTATTAAATGGATCTGAATGGTTTTCATTACATTTTCGTATTTTTCCCATTTTTTTCTAATAAACAAAATTGTCTATTTGTGTTTGTATTTTCTCCAATTCCAAATAGATGAAGATGATGAGCCACGCTGCACTCAATTAACAAATCAGCACAAGACTGCCATAAGATTTATTAGAAAGGTAAGTGTAAGCTAATTATGCCTCAAATAAAACGATGGTCACATTGAGAAGAGATTTAATTAATGAATGAAGGTTTACCAATATTTTGGGCAAATCTTTATTCGAATGTTTACAATTCAGTTTTACTGGCATAGTTTTGTTTATTAAATATTTGTTGTAAAAATAAAAAATCTTTATTTCGTTAATTATTTGCCCAATGTGACCGTAACTTAAGGCTATTCAAATAAATTCGGTCATATTCTTTATAAATCACTGAGGAATTTTACTTTGTTACTCAACAAAATATTTTTTTAAAATAAAGACAAGTTTACGAAAAAAAACCTCCCTCAACACGCATTTTTCTACAATTTTAAACACGCATATCTGCACTCAAATACCGGCTTCAAAGTTTCATTTATTTTTCTTTTATTAAATATCAACTATATAGTTCATAAAGCTCCCTTTCCTGCATAAGGTTAGTAATAATAATAATAACCTTCCTGAAGAAGTGAAACCCAAACGCCGTTGGAATGGAAAAATAGAACAATCAAATCGTGTGACCACAACATATCGTTCCAATCATCCTGCAAAATACTACTTGCAAAGAATTCAAAACAATGTTGGAACAAATTCCGAAAATTAGTCCTCATAAATAAAAGTTATAAGTTTTGATAAAACTTCTGAGATGTATTTCATAGAGTTTAAATTTGATATTGTAATCGAAAATATTGAAGTTAACCTTTAAATGCAATTGGATCCCAAGTCCAAACTTGTCTGTCTTAAATATCTTTTTCAAAAATACTGATTTTTTTTGGTTTAAAAAATTGCGTTCATTTTAACCCATATTGGTATTGAAAAATAACTAGATATTTAAAGAAAATTTTTTTTTTATAAAAAAAAAGTTTTTATGATTATCTGTGATCAGTGTATCTCCAAGTAACGATTTTTATGTGAAACATCTAAAATCACTCATAAATCGTTAATAAGACGTCTTAGAGAAAAAAGGACAATTATCTGTGATCACTCTTATTTCCCACCAAATATCGATTTTTAAATGGAAAATCTAAAATTACTCACAGATCGTAAATAAGAGGTCCTAGAGGAAAAAGGACAATTATCTGTGATCACTCTTAATTTCCACCAAATATCCATTTTTATATGAAAAATCTAAAATCACTCATAGATCGTTAATAAGACGTCCTAGAGGAAAAAAGACAATTATTTGTGATCACTTTTATATCCCACCAAAAATCGATTTTTATATGAAAACTCTAAAATCACTTATAGATCTTTAATAAGACATTCTAGACGAAAAAGGACAATAATCTGTGATCATTCTTATTTCCCACCAAATATGGATTTTTATATGAAAAATATAAAAACACTCATAGATCGTTATTAAGAGTTCCTAGACGAAAAAGGACAATAATCTCTGATCACTGTTATATGGATTTCAAATACAAAAAAAATATAAAATCACTCGTTTATTGTGAATAAGACGTCCTAGATGAAAAAGGTCAATAATCTGTGATCACTCTTAATTTCCACCAAATATCGATTTTTATATGAAAAATCTAAAATCTCTCATAGATCGTTAATAAGAGTTCCTAGAGGAAAAAGGACAATAATCTGTGATCACTCTTATTTCCCACCAAATATCGATTTCTAATGGAAAATCTAAAATCACTCATAGATCGTTAATAAGACGTATTAGAGGAAAAAAGACAATTATCTTTCATCATTCATATTTCCCACCAAATATTGATTTTTATATGAAAAATCTAAAATAAGAGGTCCTAGAGGAAAAACCACAATAACCTGTGATCAATCTTACTTCCCACCAAATTTCGAATTTTCTCTATTTCCCATCAAATATCGATTTACATATATATGAAAAATCTAAAATCACTCTCTCGACTATATATGAGTCTATAGTCTCTTCACTATACATCATTAAACGACTTCTCCACCAACATTTAAGGATACAGAAACATAAGCTTTAAAAAGAACCTCTGTCGGTATGTTTTAGCGATAAATAAATGTAAAATTCCTTGAAATTACACTATACAAACCAACGACCGAATTTAGTTGAAATGCCCGTCCATCCCATCCTGCGTAGAATTGTACAATTTACATTTGTAAACTACATACGTGTGTATATTTTTTCAGTTAAAATACTTTGTTGCGCGGCGTAAATTTAAAGAAGCCCTCAAACCCTATGATGTTAAAGATGTTATGGAACAATATGCCGCTGGTCATGTGGATTTATTGGGACGTGTTAAAAATGTTCATGCCAGGTAAAATTATATTTTATATTTAAAATTCTTAAACAAAAATTAATAAATTCAAAAACTGCTTAATATCATTCACAGATTAGATCAAATATTGGGAAAACAAGGTTCCAAATCAAAAGACGCTTATGCTTCTAAAATAAGCTTAGCATCAAGAGTGGTCAAAGTCGAAAGACAGGTAAAGGCTTTATAATGCTATTTCCAATATATATAACTAATTCGCTTATTTTTATTAGGTGGCCGATATAGAAGAAAAATTAGATATTTTAATTAAAGCTTACATGGAGGACCGTCAACGGTTTCAAACTCTTCCCCCTAATCCTCAGGTCTCTAAACATTCCAACAACAATCACCTCCCTAATCATGGCCACTGTGGTCTTACTACCAGTAGTAATAATAATCAAACACTAGATTGGCAACATCGCACAGCGAAAACAAATGATGCTTTAGTAGCAGTAGCTGCAGCAGCATCAGCAACAATATCATTAGATGCATCAACGACCACAGCAGGGCTGTGCCCCCCTAAGGGGACCAATGAATATACAAAGGTACCTTTTAAATCATAACATTTATATTCTAAAGACTATAATAATGTTAATTATTTTATTATCGATATCAACAGTCTTCCGATACCTGTTCATATCCTTTATCAGCCGATGTTAGACCGGCACGTGTTTATCAACAGCGTAGTAGTGATGGTTTCATAGCCGACATAGAAAGTAGAACTAAAAAGAGAGTAACCTTAAGGTAATGTTTTACATGATCTCCCGAAATAGACATTCAAAATTTAATATTTACTCTTAATTCCTTAATAGATCAATATCACAACCATATGAAAAAGAAATACAAGTGGATGAAGTAGCGATAACAATACCAAATATAGAAACACAATCACTTGGCTCTAGTCCTAGGCAAAGGCCGGAAAGTTCAAGTAATTAAGACCGACATTTTTAAAACAGAAACATTATAACTAAAAAAACTATTTAAACTTGATATTTTTTAGTAATTTTAATAGATGAATATGAAGATTTGGAAGAAGAAGATCTCAATTGCGAAGAAGAATTCGATCAATATCCCTCATGGGAAATTGACAGTGATGCCGTAGTCGATGCAGATGCTGAAGGCGATTGCGATGAAACAACGGAAGACACCGCCTTATTACACCGACCAACACGTACTGCAATAGTTATTACACCTATTAGTCCCGTAAGTATCATTTGATTAGCTTGCTCTATTGTTATCCCCCCTATCCCCCCTTTAATTTTGTTTGTTTTCTTCTTGCGATTTGTAGGTAAGCTCCGCACATAATCTCCAAAGTATGGATGACCAAAATGCTCCTACAATCAATAAATCAAATTTACTATCACCGGATTCCGGATAGCAATCGTAACATATGTATATTTTTTTATTATCGCTTACAAATTTATACTCTTGTGTTCAAACAAACAAACAAACAAAAAAAAAATAGATGCATAAAGAAAAACTAAACAAAAAAGCTACAGAAATTAATAATAAAAGCAAAATACAAGTATTTTCACCCAAAAATATTATAGTTAAATTGATTTTATTTTATTTAACGGTATGGTAAGTAGGTCTAGTATTTTGAGTGGAATACTAAAAAAAATATGTGAGTGAAGTTAAATACACCAAGAAAACCTGGCCAAAAAAGCAAACGAATTAAGCTTTTACATTGATTTTTTTTGGTCAGAAATGGCTGTCATGATCAACATTTTAAGAACAAAAAATATTAATTCAAAAATTAAATTAATAGGGGTTTTAAAGGTGAAAGTAGCAAATGTATAAAAACTGTTATATACCGCAATAAAATTTGAAATCTCTATTTTTAGGAACAAAAAAAAGTTTGCGCAATTATTTTTGACGATTTTTTGAAAAGTTCACCCTTTTATATTTTCTTAATAATAATAAAATTTAGTAGAATATAAAAATTGTTCATGTCGAATTTCATCGCGGTACTAATGTTTTTAAGTCAATTATGAACGTTAAAATGATTTTCTTAAGGGACCTTATATGGGACATGGGGGCAATTATAGACCGATCATAATAAAATTTTGTTAAAATGATTAAGATTCATATAAAACACGTTCATGTCGAATTTCAATACGATAGCAATGCCTTAAAGTGAATTTCTGAAAAGTACTTTGTATCGGGACTATGTGGTCCGATTTACCACATGATTGTATCATGACTCTTGCATAATTAACACTTTTATGAGTGCAATTCCGAGGGTATTTGTATGTGGCTAGGCGAAATCATGAACCGATTTCAAAAAATTAATACTAATATTATCAAAATATCCTGTCTTTAATTCAAAAAATTTTGGCCAGATTTTCTGGTAATATGCTGTGTTTGGAAAAACTGGGTAACTCCACTTTTTGAGAAAATAGAGATAACACCAAAAATATTGTTTTACCACAAATGATTACTAAAGTTGCCTTAATTCCGTAAAATATAAAAATAAATAAATAAAAGATTTTTTTGGAGACTCCATTTTTCGAAAAACAAGGTAACTGACATCGATTTTCGGTTCTAATGTCCAAAAATGAGTTCAATGGAACCAGAAATCTTCAACATTTTTTAAAATTATGTTTTGTTTAATGCGCATTCATAATAACATAAATTCATATTTAATAATTTGTGAAATATGGGCAATTCCATTGGATTTTGCAAAAATAATAGTATCTGAAAAATAATATGGTCTTTATGATCCATTCAGAGGGTACTATATTTTAAAATAATAAAAAGTTCTTTCGAAATATTGTTGTCAAAAATATTGAGCGAAATAAGGGTATATCGTACGTAACATAAAACGGAAGTCATTTTGAGGTACATGTAGAAATATGCGAAAATATTCGAATCGTGAGAGGCGTTATGTTTTCTTTTAATTTCTTACACTAAACGAAATAGTTTTCCTTTACAATCCGTCGTATTTAAATAAAAACAATCTATGGATGATTTTATAGTAAATAAAATTTAATATCGTACGTGACATACCGTGACAGATTTTTCTCTTATATTAAAACAAGATATATTCTGAAAATATATGTATACAAAAACTAAAAAAATTAATGAATTCGGTTTCAATAAACAATTTGACAATAGCGTGGTAGGGATTCTCGTGGAATTGCCCATATGTTTATAACTTTAAATGAGTTTTTCTCGTGTTTTCAAAAATGGAGTTACCTTTTTTTCCAAACCACCACAGAAGTGATATAAACACCTATTTTAAAATATAGTTGGACGTCAGTCATTTTAAATTGCACAAATGTAAGCATTTTAAAAAAAAAAAAGCCTTTAGCGAAAAAGCTGCAAATACCATTACTACCCTTAGGGCCATTATTACAATTTGCCGTTATAGTTAAAGTTAACTTTAAGGGTATCTTTTTCTATTGATTGAAGTTACCTTTAACTATAAAGGCAAGTTGTAATAATGACCCTTAATAGACTTAGGGGCCATTATTACCTTTACTATTACGAACATAACGGCAAGTTGTAGTAATGGCCCTTGCAGAACTAATGCAAAATATCGTTAAAACTACCACCAAAAAATTTAGACAACTTTGTCTTTGCTTCGCCTCCATTAAACAAATTCAATTTATCTTTTTACATAATAAAAATATATAACAAAACAGAAATATTGTCACATACCTTGATTTCCACTGCAATAGCCAGTTTTCGCTGTAGAGTTACTCATTGTTTGCAGACAGGAAGCTGTTTAAAATGTTTATGAATGCACTTATCAAACACAATTGCAACGGCTTTTTATATTTAACTCTTTGCACACTTTTTTATTTAACCGTCAATTTTGAACACTATTTGCTTTTACACTTCAGTTTTACACACCAATTTTGAAAGTTTCTCACTTTATTTCATAAATATATATTTTTCTCTAATTTTTTCACAATTTTCTGCTGCCACATACAGTTTACAGTTATAATTTATATTTAGGCGCTTAGTTAGAGATGGTAAAGTGTTAAAAAGTAGTAAATTGTTGTTACACCGGCAGTGTTGTATTTTAAAGTAGCAGTAAAAGTACGATGTAGCTCAACGCTTCCTAAAAAAGAAAATAGTATCGAATATTTTTTAATATGATTTAGTGGCAACATCAGCCGCCAACGGCTCATATGAGCAAAACCATTTTTTTTATATAAAGTTTTTCGTAGCTAGATTTGATGGGGCATCAGCCAATCAGTCCCATAAAAATACACAGGGGTGAGCGTGCAAGCCAGTTGACGTGAGCCAGATGAGCCGGAGTATAAAGTTGAGCAGATTGTACAGATCTGGCAGCACTTTATTTCTTCTTGAAGAAAAAAATTCAGACTTTTGCAATTTTTTTTGTTATTTTTAAGTAATTTAATATAAAGAAACGAATGTTTTACTTAGTGATTCCACCAATCCTCATAGCTATACCATAAGTTATAGTGCCTTAACATAGTAACAGCAAGAAACACCTAAGGAATAATTGGTAACAAAAACACAAAGATTTTTCCCGACAAGACGGCTCCGTCAAATAATGTTGACACATAAAAGTTGTCAAGGAGGACGCAAAAAAATGCAGGTTTGTAAAGAGTCTAAATGAAAAGAATTCTGATTAAATGGTTTTGTTGTGAAAGGTCTCCTATGTAATACGAGATGCCGAAGAGAAACAACATCGAAATGGTGTCAATGCCATGCAATTGGATCCGAATAATGGTAAACTTTACTCGGCCGGCAGAGATGCCATAATACGTGTTTGGAACTCGCGTTCGGAATCAAGTGAAAAATATATACAATCAATGGAGCATCACAACGACTGGGTCAATGACATTGTTCTGTGCTGCAACGGCAGAAATTGTAAGTTCTCTTCTATTATATTTTTTGTGTGTTTGAGACACGTATTAAAAATATGTATGTTCCTTTTCTTTTTCAGTAATTAGTGCTAGCTGTGATACTACTGTTAAAGTATGGAATGCTCATAAGGGGTTCTGTATGTCCACTTTAAGAACACACCGTGATTATGTTCAAGCATTGGCCTACGCCAAAGATCGTGAACAAGTGGCTAGTGCCGGTTTAGATAAAGCCATCTTCCTGTGGGATGTTAACACATTAACAGCATTAACTGCCAGCAATAACACAGTCACCAGTAAGTTATTTTATGTCAGACATTAACCGTAAATGTTTAAACAATAAATTATCATTTTACAGCCTCTAGTCTTAATGGTTCAAAAGATTCCATATACAGTTTGGCCATGAATCCAGCTGGCACTGTTATTGTAAGTGGCTCAACAGAAAACATATTAAGGGTATGGGACCCCCGTACCTGTATACGCAATATGAAGCTACGCGGTCATACGGAAAATGTTCGGGCTTTAGTAGTTTCACCGGATGGCAATCAGGTTGTATCTGGCAGTTCAGATGGTACTATTAAAATATGGAACTTGGGCCAACAGCGTTGCGTACAAACTATTCACGTCCATAAAGAGGGTGTTTGGAGTCTACTTATGACGGAAAATTTCCAATATATTATTTCGGGCAGTCGAGATCGCAATATTGTTATAACAGAATTGAGAAACCCCAGCAATTCAATGGTGGTGTGCGAGGAAAAGGCTCCAGTATTAAGCTTGTGTTTTAATATTGACAAAACTGGTGTGTGGGCGACGACTTGGAATTCCGATATACGTTGCTGGAAGTTGCCACTGTTTGATAAATGTACCTTGAACTCTAGTGGGGGTATGGATGCTCAATGGACAAGCAGTGGAACCGAACTGGCCTGTATAAAAGGTAAAATTGCATAGAATTTCACGAAACATTTAATATTTTAAAATTTATTATTTTTTAACATTTTAGGCGGTGCTGCTATTAAGAAATGCAATGTTTTGAATGATAAACGTCATATTGTGACCAGGGATACCGAAGATAATGTAGCTATATACGATGCTCTGAGAGTGGTTAAAAAGGAAGAATTGGGCAAAGTAGATTTTGAGGACGAAATAAAAAAACGTAATAAACAAGTATACATTCCCAACTGGTTTACAGTGGATTTGAAAACTGGCGTAAGTTAACAAAAATAAACAATTTTATTTGTATCTAAGTAAAGGCATTTTATTTTGTTATAGATGCCCACAATAGTGTTGGGTCAAGATGAAGTTGACTGCTTTTCCGCCTGGGTATCAATAGAAGCTGGTCTTCCTGAATGTTCAGAGCCTCAATCCGAAATAAAAGTAAACCTTTGTCATTTTGTCACACTAATAGCGAATGTTAAAAATATTTGCTACTTTTTAGATTAACTATGGTAAGTTATTGTTAGAAGCTTTACTGGAATATTGGACACCTCCACACAGCTTGCCACCCAATGAAATGGAACAAGATATAAGAGGCAACGGATTTTTTCAAGTACCCAAACATACACCTGTTATATTTAGGTATGTTACTTTTCATAGAAGTAAATAATTATTAAACTATTTATTTTTTATATTTCAGCGAGGTGGGTGGGCGCACGGTATGCCGTTTATTGGTTAGAGATGCTGCTGGAGAGAGTGAAAGTACTTTACTGCACGAAACTGTGCCACAGTGGGTTACGGATGTAGTAATCGAAAAGGCCACACCGAAATTCTTAAAAATACCATTTTTCCTCACACCACATCCACAAATGGGTAAACCGGAGAGAACTAAAAAGGTTGATATTCTTAGATTCACTCACTTTCTAGGGCTAATATTTAATAATTATTTCTTTAGGATCGTTTGGTTGCCAATGAATTCATACAATGCCGCAAAGTATGTGAACATGTCTTAGACAAGGTCTTGGGAGCCGAAACAACACCTAGTGGCGGTAATGCTTCCAGTTCATCACAAAACAGTCAAAGCGATGCCAATTCTGAAGGTTCTCAAGTTCCTGCCGAAGACCGCATTGAGCTATGGTGCAATGATGTGGTACGATATTTAAATTTTATTTTTATTGAGTACAAGAACTAATTGCTGCTTTATTTATTTTTTAAGGTGGTAGATCCAAATATGGATCTGCGTACTGTCAGGCATTTCATATGGAAACAGTCAACCGATCTCACATTCCAGTACAAAACAAAGCCAAATTTTTCATATGATGGAAAACTTTGAATACATGTTTTAAAATGTTTGGTAATTTTCACATAACAAAATTTCAACTGATAATGAAGCACAAATCATATTAACGAGTTCTTTTAACTGGTTCTTTTGATTTGTTAACAGCAAACAAATCGGATAAAAGTGTTAACAACAACTTTAGTAGCAAGAAAACAAATGTTAAAACATGCCAAAATGTATATCTATTTAAATGGTTTTTATTTAGTTTGTTGTAAACCACAAAACGAATTTTCTTAAAATTACAAAATTATCGCTCTATAGTAGTCTTATTCCATTGAAGTTAACCTCAAACTATAACTGATCCTATTTGAATACTCTTTTATAACTGCATCATTAATGGGACTATTTTGTGAAATTGCGTTTTTTTTTATTATTAATAATGCAAAAAGTATTTATCATTTTCATATAGCAACAAACTAAATAAAATCTTATTTAATAAAGAATTAATGAAAGAGTACAGAAGTTGTTATCCAATTTTTAGCTATAATAATTATTAAATAAACATACATATTCAAATATGATGATGAAATCTATGCCAATTACTCTAAATAAAGGCAAAACATAAAAAACATGTAAATATCTAACTACTTAATACTAGTTTATGTTTTTATTGCTAGAATGCCTTCTAGGCCGTATTCCAGATTTAGGAAATTATGTATATGTGTTCTTTTTTTAGGGGTAATCACTAATTGCTAATTTAAATGAAAATTAAATATTAATGAAATGAGTTGCAAAAAAATTAATTTTAGAAAAGGATGCTAGTAGTTTCATGTCGAGAAGGTTAGTAAACAATAGATTTATTTTAAGGAAATGTCTAAAGTATTAAATGAATGCTTTAAAATAAATGTAATATATCAGGTGTGTGATGGAAATCAATATTCAAAACGAAACGATTTGAATAAGGTAGTGATGAATTTATTGTTTTCGATTTGTAAATAGCTTAAACTTTCATATTGATACTTCTAAATTAACTTGTATCTATTAAACTATTATCTATTTGTCATCTGGTCTTTTTTATTCAGAATAAAAAAAAAGAATAAGCAATATGAAAATTATTCTTAAAATCGATCGAAATTCATCACAACATTCCAAATCGATCGATTTTCATCACAAATCTGTATCTTTTTACTATGAATATCGTTTACATTTGAATAAAGAAAATCGCATATAAACGATTATTCATATAAATAGATTTTCCTCAAGTGTTATTTCTCACAAATGCTTTAAAATGTATAATAAAATTATGAGTTAAATGTATTAGTCTACATTTTGGTTAAAAATAGAAATTCAAACTAAGAAATGAGTTATCACCTAATGCCCTAACTAACACTACCTCCTTCTTACCCCCGTGGCACGATGTTTTTCTATTAATTTCAAGACATTACTCAAGTCACGTTTCAATATATTTGGTATGTCTTCCCTTTCCAGCACTACCGTATGATTTCCATATATCTGTTTGGCATAATTCCACAGGCTGATATAACGCAAAGATCGCACGGGCTGATGTATGGTTATCAACTTGCGACACGGTATCCATTGACACCTATTCTGTGGATCACGTACCCTGTATAGTTGTGGCCAAAATATATCTTGATGTTTTACCTGCATACGTTCGCCCGTCTGAGAATCACGAAATATCCAAGGATGTGTTACAAAAGTGTTTGCCTTTATGCCTGCTCCCGGTTTGAGCATGGTAAAGAAATCTTGACTGCCATTAAAGTCCATCCAATACAAATTGACGAAGCGTTGTGTGGAGTTGAGGAAAAATACGAATGTTTGTTCCAACGAATTTTGAGCAGCCAGCAGTGGTTGTGGCTGATCGGCCGACGGATGAGATACCTCAACAGCCATATTTATATTGATATTTTATTCTCGAAATGTTTTATTATTCAATTATCACAATTATAAAATCAGTAAGAAAAGCGCAATAAACAAATTCTCTACAATTTATTTTATATGTGCAAGTGCAGAAAATAACAAAAACAGTTAACAAGTGTAAATAACAACAACCGTTAATTAATGACAGATGTTTACAAAAACATTTTAGGTGAAAATGAGATTTGATGGTGAAAAAAGTTGTATGGTGAAAAAAGTCTTAAGCTGGAGGTCCACACCACGCGTTTTACGCTTTCTCGCATTCTACGCGGCTGTCAAAAAAGTACAATCAATATATTTGTACGCTGCAAGTTACAAGTACAAAAGCGTAGAATGCCATGACGCGTAGAATGCTTAAAGTAGATCTACTTTCTACTTTTATAAGCGTCACAAGCGGCGCACGAACATGTCAGCTGATTTTGACAATTTATATTCTTTTTTTAATGTGTATTTTTCAATTTTAATAAATTAAAACAAGTTTAATGGTGAAAAAATAAATAAAAGCTGCAGAAAACGCGAAGTTTTTTTTAATAATAAAACAAAAAATTGACGCTTAAAAAGCATCGCATGTAACTTGAAGCGTAGAATGCGAAGAAGGTATGAAATGCACGCAACGCTTTGACGCGAAAACGCGTGGTGTGGACCTCCAGCTTTACCATATATGTACATTAAAATTAATTTTAAGTATGCTCAGGATTTAAAGATTATTTTAATAGTTCAAATAATACAAAAACGTATAAATACCGACTGTGCAATTTACGTCCGACCAAAATCTAGTTTAAATGAGATTTCGATCACAATCTAGTTAAATTTTCTACATTTTTACAAGAAATTTTCAAAATGATTGCTAGATTTCTAGCAATCGGTAGCATTCGGTAACCGTTGGTTAAATGGTCCCCGTTAAACAAACCGACAGCTGGTTAATTTTCCGGTTAAAATGAAATAATCGTACATTGTGAAAATGGCCTTAAATTGCCTAGTGTGAAAGGGGTCAAACTCTTTTTCTTAATGGGATTTTGTCAAAATCTCTTTAAATTTTATTAGATTTTAAAAAAAGTACTAGAAATCTCATTCGAACGAGATTTCGAATTTTGTGTAAATGGGTTATTAAGCAAGAAATGTGTGATTATTCCAACGTCCAGATTAATTAATTTCTGATTAATTAATTAATTATTAAATTAATAGAATATTTTATTATTCATGGTTAATTTAATAATTTTGATTTTGAATATTTTTTGAAATTTCATAGATGCGAAGGAAAAAGAAATATCAATGAAAAAAATTAATAAAATTAGTCTCTTTTCACACAATAACAAAATATATGTCAATACATTCTCATGAAATAGGTTTCTTTCTCAGGTTTTTATTTTTCTTTATTTGTTTAGTTTGTTTTTTATTTTTAACATTTTAAAAACCAAAATCCAAATTATTTGATTAATAATGGTTTTGGTTAATCTGAAATATTGATTAAACTATTAATCATTATATTGATAATCGGAACGTATGATTATTCGATTAATCGCACATCCCTAAAAATAATAAATAATCACAAACACAATGTTGCAATAAAAAGTAGTATTTCATTAAAAATAAAAAAAATATCATTATTGTTAGTTTCACATCGGTTTGTTTACACCTCTTTTTCGCAGAAATAAATTAGCAAGAAAGAATTTGCAACGATTTAATTTTATATATTTAATTCTCAAGAAAATACATTTAAATTGTTTAGATACCGGCCATCAATAATATTTTCACAACAAATATGGTCATAACTACAAATACTTTACGCAGCCAACTCATGGCTTTGGTAAATTTCTCAGGAACACACAAAGAGCAGGCCGACCGGTATCGGCAATTGTTGGAGGTGGTACTCACCAATAATGGCAATGAGCTGGTAGATACTTTAAAATTATTTGTGGAAGCCATAGTCAATGAACATGTCAGTTTAGTTATATCGCGTCAAATTTTAAATGATGTTGGTATACAGTTGAGCAAACTACCCGATGAGGTGTCGAAGCAGGTGTCACATTTTACTTTGGAAAAGGTACAACCTAGAGTTATATCGTTTGAAGAGCAAGTTGCTGGTATACGTCAGCATTTGGCAGATATTTATGAACGTAATCAGCAGTGGCGAGATGCTGCCAATGTTTTGGTGGGCATTCCCTTGGAAACTGGCCAAAAACAATATACTGTTGACTATAAACTGGAGACATATTTGAAGATAGCTAGACTTTATTTGGAAGAAAATGACTCTGTTCAAGCGGAATTTTACATAAATCGGGCATCATTGTTGCAGACAGAGACTCAAATTGAAGAATTGCAGGTATGTGGACAATAGCATTTAAATTATTTCCTTTATTAAATTTTATGTTTCATTTTCAGGTTCTCTATAAAGTATGTTATGCCCGAGTTCTGGATTATCGTCGCAAATTTATCGAAGCCGCCCAGCGTTACAACGAACTCTCCTATCGCACCATAGTTGATGAAGGTGAACGTATGACGGCTCTCAAAAAGGCCTTAATATGTACCGTCTTAGCTTCGGCAGGTCAGCAACGTTCTCGCATGTTAGCCACACTATTCAAAGACGAACGTTGCCAACAATTGCCGGCCTATTCGATTCTAGGGAAAATGTACTTCGATCGCATTATTCGGCGTTCGGAATTGCAAGAATTTGAAGCCTTACTACAGCCTCATCAAAAAGCAGCCACTGTTGATGGTTCCTCTATACTGGATCGTGCCGTATTCGAGCACAATCTGTTGTCGGCCAGTAAGTTGTACAATAATATAACTTTTATTGAATTGGGTGCCCTACTAGAGATACCAGCCGCTAAAGCTGAAAATATTGCATCGCAAATGATCACCGAGGAACGCATGAATGGTCATATCGATCAAATAAGCGGTATTGTACATTTTGAAAAACGTGAAGTCTTGCCACTGTGGGACCGTCAAATACAATCGTTGTGCTATCAGGTCAATTCGATTATAGAGAAAGTAGCTGCTTCTGAACCCGAATGGATGGCTAATACTCTGGATGAAATTAATTCTTAAGTTAAATGGCATCACATGCTTCCCTGTGGGGCATTGTATTGGAGTTCTAGTAATGCTGGCTTTTTCTATAAGGCACTTTTTAATTTAACGAGTGTTTTTTTCTGATTTGTTAAATTATTTTCATAAATTTTGTCAAATAAACTAAAAAGGTTTTAAAACAATGGATTTTTTTTTATTTATATAAATCAACTATCAACTTTGCGCTATAAACCATAGGTCTAAAATGTATCCTTACCAAATTTGTTTACCGATTTGGCCAATATATAAGTACGTCATTAGATAGCTTTTAAACGCACCTCCTATATGAGATATACAGGCCTGTCACACATTTTGTTCGGAATGGTTTCAATGGAGACAATCGACCCACAATTGGTTGAGATATATGGAAAAAACCAGGACAAACTTGATGTTTGATCTATATCTGGATTACAAAGTGATGAATATATAGAATATGGATATCCAATAATAGATATTTCAAAGACCTTTGCAACGCCGTATAGAAGGCCAAAGTAAGTCGGGCACACAATGGGTCAAAAGCGGGAAAAATATTGTTTACCCCGAATTTTTCTTTCACTAATTTTTTTAAAAAAAAAATAAAAATTTAAAAAATAAAATTAAAAAAAAAAATTTTAATTTTTGTTACAAAATTTTTTTCGCTAATAAAAAAATTTAAAAAAATTCCCTTTTTTAAATTTTACCTAAAAATATTTAAAATTTTTATTTTAAAGTATAATTTGGTGAAGGGTATATAACATTCGGCACAGCCGAATATAGCTCTCTTACTTATTTACAATATTTTTTCACCCAACAAATTTATTTGGAGTTTTTATATAAAATCACTATAATTTGTTCAATATTAAATCTGCGGTTGGAAAATATATCCTAGTAATTGGTCGGAATCCCTTAATATTTATTATTCACTTACAATAATTTACCTTTACTTAACGATGAAAAATAAAAACAAGATCTCATTTTTTTTTCCAAATTTTTTACAATATATTTCTATATTCTTCATGTTTTTTTTATTTTTTTTTACAAAATTTATATTTTTTATACCTGAAAATATAAGTTTTTTTTTTTGTTTTAGATTTTTAACATTACAGCTTAGCTTTCTACAATAAACTGTATAGACTAATGGAAAGTATTTTATACTCAATTGTACAACATATAATTATAATGTAAATTAAATAAAGATTCGAAATCGAAAACAAAATATAATTTAAATTTAACAAAAGAAATTATATAATTAAAATAAGAAATGTGCGTAAAATGTATTTAACCAACACCGACGATTTTAACCAATATCGTCTTAATGTTTTTTTTTCGTTTTTTTTTTCTTTCTTTCGATTTTCTTTAAAGCATCAGTTCAGTTTTTCTTTCACTACAAAATTCATATAATTCTAAGAGGGGGGAGGTAAGAAATAACATCAAATGCGAATTAAAATTAATAATAATAAAAAATGTCTTAAATATATATAATATAATCAAGAAAATTAGTTTATAATAACAATTGAATGGTTCTAGAAAAGACAGTATCATTTAAAGTCATTAACATAGTTTGATTGGTGGGTGGATGTTTGTTTGTTTGATGGTGTAAATGAGTCGTCATGCTTTTTGTTTGTTTTAGTTTTAGTAAAGTGAAGTTTAAATATTTTTGTGTTTAAAATATTTACTACTTCATAGTAACAAAAAAAATAAAATGTAAAAAAATATATAACAAAAACATAATTAATTGTGGATTAGAGACGAATGTAGAGAGTGTATGTAATTAAACCTAATAATTATGATAATGATAGGAAAATAAAGGATGTGTTGTTTTAGATGAAGATGACGAACTGTATCATCCTTGATTATTTGAATTGCCAGCCTCTTCATTCAATTGTAACTGCGCCAATGTACGAACCACCACACCACGATTCACAGATGTTAGGTTTTGACATAGACCCACCACGGCGTCTAAAGTAACCTCGGGACAATCCTGAAAAATTTAAACTTTAAAATGAGTATCTTTTGTTGAAGAGGATGTTGCTTTTGAACTTACTTCTAGCATTTTTGATATGCTGGATATTATGGCATCCTTACGCACAGCATTAATGTTGCGGGAGACAGTGGAATCAGGTTTAGTTTGTTCCATATACCAGTTTACCATTCCCTCGTTCTTATCCCAAAGATAGGACTGAAAATGTAAAAAAAAAATTTTTTTAAATTACAAAAGGAATGTTAAAAAAATAAATCTATAACATACCTCTGTTGGTCCCTTATCTTCCACCAACCAACGTCTCAACATTTCCTTGGCTTGACCGACCGAAAGATTGTCTTGTGCTTTAACAATCTTCTTAATGTAACTGTCCTCAAGCAAAAGACGACGTAGACGCCAGTACAACCATCCTCTGGACTCACGCCAGGGCACGATTTCACTAATACAATCCTTTTCCAACATACGCTCGGGAGTGTCGTGCAAGTCAGCAAAGTGTACAGCCACCGTATGGTAAACATGCACCAAAGTAGCAATACGTTCCTTGATTTTTTCCTCAAATTCGCCAGCCTTAACTTTATCAGCAGCGACCAACGCTTCGTCCATTTGTCTTTTCAGCTAAAATTAAACAACAGAAGTTTTAATTTCAAATCTACATATTTTAAAAAGAAAATGACAAAAAAAACTTACCTCTATTGTGGTGGCATCTAAACGATGTATGGTCTTGACTAGATCCTTTTCTTTGTATTTAATTTCCACTATACCCTCTGGTTCCAAAACACCAGCTCTGGCCTCAGGATCTGCATAGGATTCCATGTAGCGGGGATTAATTAACGAATCTAAGACAGCCCAGGCACCACCACGCAACTCAGCATTGGGTGGCAAGTAAATGAGTACAGGTTTTTTATATTCGCGCAAACCATCCACAATGTAGGCACCAAATTTAACAATTTGTTCGTACATATCCTTCATGCCACCGGAGAAACCACGCCAGTTGGCGAATATCATCAAGGGCAATTCTTCACGGCTAAAGTCCTTGATAGCTTGGGCAGTTTTGTAAGATGAATCGGGATACCATACTTGACCAGCTTGTTGCAAAGTCTAACAAAACAAAATCATTGTTAAACTCCTATAATTGGTTTGTTACTAAAAGCATTTGTACATACCTTGGCTTCAGAATCTAAATTGGCAGGATCAGCAGGCATTTCAACTTCAACAGTACGTGTCTCTACGGCAATAACACCCACAGGTATACCACCCAAGCGGGCACGACCTGTGACTACGGTCTTAGCCCAAGGCGCCATTATTTCACTCCAGGAATCACGATCGAAGAAACCGTTCTCCCAATCATTGGCATTGGCTGTTTGTTGTCATAGAAAAACAAAACATTACATTACATAAGCTTTTTCTAAACATTAGCTTTATTTATAAACTTACCAGGATTCACTCTACCAGCCAACATACAACGTGGATCGTAGGGTGCTTTGGTAGGCATAAAATCAATTGGTCTATCAATGCGATCACTGGGGTCGACAATGGGCAAATCACAACCAATGTATGCGGGTATATAAGACAACCAATCTAAGATGGTATAAACACCATCCAAATCTAAAGCCTCAGTTTTGTGGCTTACACCATTGTTGTACATAATTTGTACGCCACCCAATTGATTATTCGAGGCATACACCTTGCGACCCAGCAACTTATTCAGAGCAGCGTAACCGGTCAAAATGATGTGAGAATTATCAATTTGTATGACACGTTGACCCAAACGCACCAAATAAGAACCAATACCAATGGTACGACAAGTAACCATGGAGATGGTAACAATTTCATCGTAGGCCTGAGAAGTTTCACCGGCTATGAGACCAGCATAGCGCAAATTCTCAACGCCCAAGCCCTCGTCTTTACCAATGATGTCGGTGATTTTATATCTGGGCTCACCCTCATCTTCGATAAGAATGGCACGCACTGAATTGAGACTGGCCACTTGGCTGTAGTCTTCGGTTGTCAGGTACAAGTATTTAAAACCCTTATCGGGTTCTTCGGGATCTTCCCATGCGACTTTGAACATGGCTTTAACCTCTTCAGCCAAACCAATGCGGGCACCACTGTTTACCGAAATGTAAATCTAATAGAACAACGAATTAGTGTTAACATTCCCAAATCCTGTGAATATAAAAAGACTTACTCTTGGTACTTTTCTGGCTCTAGCCAATTGTGAAGCCTTGTGGAATACAATATCTTCTTGTATACCAAATGAACCAATGAAGAAGGTCAAATCGTTGGCTATAACAATCATTTCACGACCCTCGGGATATTCAGGTGTGGCCAAAATAATGCGCCAAGCCACCATACCACACTAAACAATTACAAAAATAAACATTAGAAGAAGATCCATAGTCAAAGCTTTTAATACAAATCTCTCATGTCCCAACACTTACCGTATTCTCACCTGGCAAACGTTTCATTTCAACCAGGTTATCACCATCCAAAACAAGTTCTACACATTCGACCAAAATCTTTTCGGGTATGCGCACATCAATAGATGGACGAGCCATGGAATATTCCTTCCACAGACGTTCGGTCATTTGACGGAACATATCGGGAATGTCATAGACATATGTAGTGCCGTTGCTTTGTGCCTGGAAGCGTTTTTGCTGTAAGAAATCTTTGGTCATGTAGGGCGTGGAAATTGGTAAACCATGAAGAGAGCCTTGTTTATCGCCATAGGCCTTGAATTTTATCTGGAAAGAAACAAAAAAATTATCAATATATTGTGATATCTAAAATCATAGGACTCGTTTTAGTCCCATCTACAACTATCTAAAAAAATCTATTTTAAAAAATAATTTCCAAATAGAAGTAACTTACAATGCCAGTTTCCTTTTCGGTATGCTCCGTGTACATGGATATGTCTAGGAAATAACCCGAATCGTTGGCTATACACAAGCGTACAGTCTGTGTGGGAGCTTGGGGATTTTGCCTAATCAACATTTTCAATTCAGCCTGCAAGACACGCAACTTCCATAGTCGGGGACCGTAGCGCATGATCATTTTCGTGACAGACTCTTCAATCTTGGCCGGGTCCATTATAACAGTCGGCACAAAGTTCAGGAAAATGTGATTACAATCTGTACGTTTGGCAAATGGATGGGAGAAAGCCACTTCCAATTCATCCATGGCTTCGAGCAAAACACGTTCGCCCTCATTTTGTAGGTACTCAAAGGAAGCTTCCTTTGTTATCAGATCCGAATGACGAATAATGGAGCGTATAAAGAAACGGAAATCGGTGACTTCTTGACCCTTGGACACCTTAGCTCTGCCCAAATATAAATGCATTTTTTGATTGGCAGTTGGTAATGCCTCGAGATCATAAGTTTTCATGCGATTCAATTCCAATTGGAAGGCACAGGCAGGTTCCAAATGACGATAGATGCGATCCTCCTCGAAATCGTCACGGGCACGATAGGTGAAGAACTTGGGGAATTGGCGTCTAAAAGCAATAATTTATAAATCAATTTATTTATTTACAAAATTTAAAAACACAAACATACTTTTTCAATGCAGCAAAAGTTATACGTCTTATTCTTCTTTGGAACAATTCATCGCGATGTTGTTTGCAGTAGCTGCCAAATATTTGGGCCATTTGTACATCATCCATCTCACCAGTCTCACGCACAGCCACACTGATTATGTGAATGGGTTCTGTAGATTTAGCCTCCTCTGCGGCATTTGCCCGTGTTATGGGATCAGATAGAGAAACATTGATGGAGGTACTCAAGCGGCCATCACACATGGAATCTGCCGCCTCAACAGCCTCTAAAACTTTAGCACTAACCATGGCGGGCGAAGCTAAATCTTCGAGCAAGTCCAAAATTTCATCCGAATACATGTCAAAGTGCTCGAAGGAATCAAAAGCAGCCATGCAGCCAGTACGAAGGTAAGAACCACCCAAGTTTTCGGGACCGTTCTCATCGGAAGCCATGCGCAAGAACAGTCTATTTGGATGGGAAGTGGGTAATAAGAATTGGAAGTGTACTAAAGGCAAACCTCCGGACAGTTCCAAGTGTTGCAGACAAGTCAATTCGTAGGAGGTGTAAGCTCTTCTTACATAAACTTCCAAGGCAGCATTGCAAACAGCACGATTGGAGTGATAGAAGAAATCGTGCAAAATATCAAATATTGAGGTTTCCGATAGAATCAAACGTTGCAGATTTTCAGGATGGAAGTCATGGCCGTACATATCAACAGCAGACAAGAATATAGACTCCATTTGATTGTGTCTTAGTTCGTAGGCCGGTTGATGGGCAGCGATTAGAACTTGTCTAGATCTTAAGGCGACACGAGAATGTTCGGCACGATTAAGCGAAGTCAATTCACTTAAAGTATTGGCCAATTCATCGGTAAGACCAGGTTCATTAGCCCACAAATGATCTATGAGCAAGGTAACCAATAGATTCTTTTTGGCCACTTGGGAATGGGAGAAGATTGTATTTACTACCGTTTGCATATCATCCTTATTGCGTTCTCTAACCAAACCCACGCACTTATCGTAATGGCCATGTTGGAATTGACACTCAACATCGTAGTATTGCCGTAACAACTCATGTACAGCAGCCTTCATGCGCCCTCTGATGCCATTTCTATATCGTTGCACTAGTTGTACAATAGCTTGGGTGGTCAGGAAGAAATTATCACGATCGGTGCGTTTTTGTAAAGTGGCCGCATGCGAATCAATAACACTGGCGATTTGTTGCGAAGGGAATTGTGCCAAAACACTGGTAATATTGCGCTCATACAGAGTCATAAGTTTGCGTATTTTCTTCTCCACCGCGAGGGGTATGCGGCCGGAAATCGAGGCTATAACTTCTTGTAATTCAAGCAATGGCAAAGAAGGATCTCTTAAACTTTGCATGAATTTCTCAATAACATCTCGTAAACGTTGGGCATTGTAGGGTTCAGGCAGACAATAACCAGCCAAAGTATTCTCCAAAATTGACTTGTAAGTGTTGTGAATATGGTTAAGCTTCTCTGGAAGTTGAGGATTTTCTGGTTGGAGGAATTGTCCTTTGTAAGGTTGTGCCTTAGTAACCAAAGAAGGATCGTCGAGTTCTAAGTGACCTAGTAAAGAACCAGCATCTAACACAGCACCTGGTCTTTTTAAAAAGGTAACAATACCCGCCTCCACTGAGGTCAAGGTCATTACCATTTTCATTACTTCTATTTCGGCATAAACCTGGCCCTTGTTAACATGAGCACCATCTTCGATCAGCAGATTAATCAATTTACCGGCCGAGGGACTTCTCAACAAAGAAGGATCATTTTCCTTTTCAAACACACAAGTTTGATTGCCAATCACAATACGATAACGATCCACCTCCTCTTTCATGTAAGTGGTAAAAGAAGCTCCATCAAATGACAGTAACATACCACCATCGGACAAACGATGCACCTCGACTTCCTTAAACGAATTATTCATCAAGAGGAAATATGTATTGGCACCACTTTTAGCCGTTTGCACTTTATAGCGCATACCGCCATTAATCAACTCCACATCAAACACATTGGTCAGCGTGTTGGCAGCTTGGATTTGACCCTTTTCCAATGATGTTTGGAAACTGCTAAATGCCTCACTAATTTGGCGATCGGCAATATGTAAAGCTCCGCACATTACACCCAAGAGTATATCAGGTTTCTCGGACTGCACTCTTTCAGCAATTAAAGCATCCAACCAGGCAGTGTCGATGCTATTGTCCAAGAATCTATTCGTCTCCAACAAGGTTATCAAGTATTCGACTGTGGTACGGAAATCACCTCGAATCGAAAGTTCTTTCAAGGCAATTACCAGATTCTCTCTAGCCTGTTGACGATTTTCGCCCCAAGAGAAACAATGACCAAATTGGGAATCGGCAAATTCGTGAAGACCACCAGAGGCGGCTACACTAAAGTAACCCCACACATTTTTGCTGGAACGGAAATTAAGTTCTTGCACCGTACCCGAACTGGGTTTGAAACCCTCATCTGGATTTTCAGAAGTAATACGGGCAGCAATAACGTGGCCGGAAGGACGAGGTTTATTTGGGGGATTTTCAAAGTCAATAATGGAAGTACCCCAGGGACTTTCGCCATACAATAAACGTATATCTTTCAAACGATACAACGGAATACCCATTCCGATTTGCAATTGACAGGCTGGCAAATTTACATCGGCCACCATTTCTGTACACGGATGCTCCACCTGAAGACGTGGATTCAATTCGAGGAAGAAATATTTGCCTTCGGGATCATACAGGTACTCCACAGTACCGGCACTGACATAGCCCACCATTTTGGCCAAACGTACGGCAGCCTTTTCCATATCCTCGAACACCTCGGGTTGGGCAACAATGGCGGGAGCTTCTTCAATGATTTTCTGATGACGACGCTGTATGGAGCAATCACGACCAAACAAACTGATGGCATTGCCATACATATCGGCCAACAATTGTACTTCCAAATGGCGGGCACCACTTGCCAGTTTCATAACGAAAATGGGCGAACCGGGGATTTCAGCTTGTACTTGACGGAACATAGCGGGGAATTCTTCAGTTGTATCGACACGACGAATACCTTTACCGCCACCACCTTCAGAAGCTTTAATCATGACGGGGAAGCCTAAAAGGAAAATAGTTCAGAAATTTAGTGTTGAATGTATGTGTGTTGGTTTATGTTTATCTAAACTTACCAATTTTATTAACAGCTGCCAAACCTTCTTCGACATTACTAACACAGCCACGATTGAATAGATCGCTTGATATTTTAATTTTCTTGCCACTATAGTGGGCCTTCAAATCGGAACCAGACCAGGGCAGAGTAGGAATATCAGCAGTTTGGGCCACAATAGATGATGCTACTTTGTCACCCAAAGCCCACATAGCTCTTTCGGGAGGACCCAAAAATACCAAATTTTGTTTATGTAACAATTCAGGTAATTTAGGATTTTCCGAAGCATGACCCCAACCAGCCCAGACAGCCTAAAATAATAATAATAAAGAGACGGAAAATATTTAGCAATTAGTTTGTAATTATTTTTAAACAAATTAAACAAACTTACCTGCACTTGAGTACGTAAGGCAATATCAACAATAAGTTCTACATTGGCATAGTTATTGTTATTCGAACCACCGGGAACAGGGACGTAATGATCAGCCATTTTTATATATTCAGCATTTGCTTTCAGATCCTCTGGTGTCACCATAACAACAAAACGCACGGCACGCTCATTCTTGAACATCTCATAAGACCAACGTCTTATCGAACGCATGCACTTAACGGCCGCAATACCATTGTTGGCAATCAGAACTTTATTAATCACGCGGGTACCGCCAAATTTCTTAACAAACTCCTCCGTGGTGGCAATATGAAAGTCACGGTCTTGATAACGGTCTTGACCCAGACCAGTACCACGAGACATACTGGGCCTTTAATGATAAAAAAATGCATACATTATTAGTTTTGCTTTTTTTTTCTTAATTTTAACAACTTTTTATTTTCGGTGATGGATGTAATGACAAACAAATTAGTAAGGGGTTTTTTTTAACACAAAAACAATAATACACTTATAAGAAATAAACAGGTTTTTTGCGTTAAACCCTACTTGGGTAATTAACAAGTTTCCAATGCGTTGCTGTTTTGTTGGTCAAAGTCTATGAGTATAATTAAAAATATACAAAAGTACATACATAATTAAAATTCTGAGAAATATTTCCATTATAAGTAGTATGTATATCTATCTATGTGTGTACTTAAGAAATTAAAAGATGTCTACATGTAGTATTTTTAGATATTTATTTGTTTCCAAAATGTATGGAGTAGTGTGATTTGAAAAATAAAATAATCCCGGGGAGTTCCCGGGAATGAAAAGTTTTTTAATTTCCTCCCGGGAAGGGAAAAAGTCCGGGAAATTAGGAACTCAAAAATTAAATTTTTTTATTGACATTTTTCGTTTCGTCCTACAATTACATAATTGGTTTTGAAATTATAATTTTAAATTAATTGCTACTGTAACATGCTTTATAATAATAATGACAATAATGACTACATAATTGGTAATAGTAAGCCAAAAAACTATCCCACATATGCATAAACAATTTTAAATTTATAAAAGGTTTATAAAACAAAATTTCCATACAAAATTAGTTTTATAAACCTTTGATAAATTTAAAAACTGTTTATGCATATGGGGGTAAGATTATATCTTTTTATGCAAAAAATTTACAACAAAAAAGATAATTTTATAACTCGAAAATTTAGAATAAACTTTAATTTAAAAAAAACACGACAATTACAAACAAATTTATACATTTTATAATAAACCCTTCAGTTATAGCATATTATAAATTCAGAAAAGAACTCGGATTTTGAAATGAAAATAAACAGCTTTATGCACAAAAGTTATACAAAATTAAATTCAATATTTTGAATTTGAGTATCAAATTCATAAATACACTTTAAGATTTACTGAAGATGTGTTTTAAACTCCAATATTTAGTAGTTTTTAATATATTCATCTTTTATTTGTTTCTCTTTTATATATTTATAAGGTGAAGGGTATATACAATTCGGCACAACCGAATATAGCACTGTTATTTGCATTTTTTTTATTAGTAAAATTTTTGTTTAACTAATTTTATACAAAAAAAAAGATTCCAATGTAAATATTTATCTACTATGTAAATTTATCTACTATGTAAAATATAAATTTTAAAGATTCTTCATGCAAAATACATATTATAAAAAGGGGATTTGAATAATACCTTTCCTTACGATAATTGGGCTTAATAACAAAACAAAAACGTTTCGAAAAAAAGCCGGCACGACTTTCTCGTATTGTGGCATATTGTGGTATATCGCTTTGTAGTAGACTTTTGCTGACATGACCAGAAATTGTCAATTTTGGCCACAAAAAGCTTACCTTATAGAGTATAGAAAAATATTTTAGAAATATTTAAAGTAGGTACTAAAAAAATTTCATATTTTTTTAATACTCACGGCACATTTCATTAATTACTAATAATAAAATAATATAACAATTAATATTATGCCGTTTTTTTCCTAATTAACAACTCGCGTGGAAAATCTAAAAGAAAAATCTTGTGTAATTTAGTTTCGTTCGTTTTAATTTCGTTTTTCCGATAAAGAGACACACGTTCTAACAATTTTGTAGTTACTTTTTACTTGAATTGCAATTAGTTTTTCACTTGTTCATATGTGTATATAAATACATATCTCACAAAAAATGTGTACTAAATTTACGATATTTAATTATAAATAAACAAAAAAAAAGTAGAAAGATTTAATAATGTTAAATCAAAAAATGCTTTATCGTTATTTTAGTTTGATTGTAAATTTTTCTTTCTTTTTTCATTTATTGGTTAGTGGTGGTGTGACACAATCAAAACAAACAATGAATAGACAAAGAAATGAGAACTTTTAAGTGAAAGAAAGGTCTTTAACATAGACAGAGAGAGAGGCAGACAAACTTTAGTGGGTAGAAATTGGTACTTTTTGTGACAGTCCATATGTAGGAGTATTTACAAACATTTGTTTTATTATCAGCAGGAAAGGTCAGACAGAGCAGACAAAGTGAATACATATTTTACAGTTAATTTTTTTGTAATAATTTATTTAAACACCTAGAAGTATGCCTAGTAATAACTGGAACATAGAATTAATATTTGTATATACCCTTCAAAATGAGTTTTGAATTTCTATTTTCTACTGATTACTTTTTTATTTAATCAAGTTGATATAACGATAACTGTCTATTTGTTGAAATCAAATTTTCATAGAACCAATACTACTTCGGGATATGATTTTTGATAAATATGATGAGTTGAATCTACAAAATCCACCAACCAATTTGGGTTCTTAAAAGAAAACAATATCTAAAAAAACACGGTATATTAGATTAACAAAAGCGTTTCTTTTTAACAAAACAAGGTACTATTTACAAAAAAAGTAGTTAACTAAAGGTCTACATTGTAGACTCTACAACATTTCTTGCTTGACAATGGTAATAACAACTATTAAGCCTAACCGTTAGATCGACTTTCTCTTAATTTAATTTGTTAAGATGAGAATGAGTCTTCTTAACGCCAAAGTGTTTTTTGTTTTGTTTATGAGGTTTTTTTTTGTAAATCAAGATAGTATTAAGTGCTTTATTTTTGGTAACAATAGCAACAACCTTTTTTTCAATTGTGGCCAAAACTAATAAATATCGTTTCATAACTGTCCATCTAAATGTCTGCGTGAGTGCACAAATAATAGGGTGGCCCTTATTTTGTTCCTAATTTCCTCGACAATTTCCATTCCCGGGAGCAAATTAAAAAAAATGGTTTCATTCATGGAAATTCCCGGGAATTTTTTAAATTTTTTTCGAATAAAATGTCTTTGGACTTTGACTCGTTTTTAAAGAAGTATAAAATAACTCAATTTGTTTGTACAATGTTGGTCCGTTTTAAGGGTTTGTAATTTAATAGTGGCATTTGACCGGTATTGTCACACTCGTAGTTTAATAGGTATAAAATCAATTATTTAATTAAAAAACTTAAGAATTTCGACTAGGTTTGAGTTTAGTGAAAAAAATCAGTTATTTCAACCGTAAGCTTCTCTGCCAACTGACTATAAATTTGCAACGAATCTGAATAGTGTAACTTTAAGAAGAAAACTTATAAAGAAATTGCCGAAAAATCCCTACAAACATTTCCCGAAAATTTAAAAAAAAATTCCCGGTCTAAAATTGTTCTTTGTCACCTACAAACCATAACCATATGCGAAAAATTAAATTTTTTGAAATTTCGTTAAATATTTTATTTTTGGAAATTTTATGATTTAGTTTGTTATAAAATTGTAATGGGATTACGATAACAGAAAATGTTTTATTGGATTTTTTTCAACATTAAATTTTTTAATTTTTTTTTTGGAAAATATTGCTACTTTGACCTAAAACACGATACTTCAAATAAAACCTTTAAACATTAACCGATTTTGCTCAAAGTTTCCGTATTAGGATTTTAAATGACCGAAAACAATTTTAGACTTCGACAATTTTAGATACTAGGTTGACTGGGGCCACCCTAGTGCTCAAGTATAAAAAGTTATTGTATTATACGTCATATTTTGCTGCTACAGTCATTGCTTTAACCATATTCCAATTACGTGTAAATTTTTTTTAATTATTTAAAACTAAATATATTTAATAACTATTAATGATAAGGTCATAAATACTACAATTATTACTTTAAACTGGTTGTATTCGATGAACCCAAGGAATTTGTATTAACTTTTAACAATTTTGATTGATCCATGACTTGATTGTTGTTTGAGGCAGAATAATTTTGTGTTGAAGTTTCGTCTGCGGTAAAAGCAGACGCAGCTGTAATATTCACGTCAGGATTGGAATTTCCCGAATCTTCCGTTTCACCGGTTTCAACAAGCACAAAACGTTTACTGGCACGCCTCTTTAGCATTGTTGTTAACAGTAGTATAGGAACTACTAAAAACATAAAATATAACAAAAACACTTTAACAAATTAATTATAAACAGCACTCTAATGAAAATTATTATTTACTTTTATTTTGTTATATACAAACAATTTTCATTCAATAATTATAACAACAACAACTAGCACTCCACTAATAATAACTACAATTATATTGTACAAATAACCGTTTTAATGGGGTTTTTTTTATTTATTTGTTGGCCAAGAATCGAAACACAATACAAAAAAATTACGTTGTAAAACCAGCAACGTCGAAAATACTACTAAAGCTTAAATCAAAAAATCAAAATAAGTTAATACGCCGTTCAAAAGGTCTACAATATTCTGCTTTTAACGTACTACCAACCAACAGGCAAAATAAACACGTTTATTGTATGCGCACTGAGAGAAAGTGAGAGATTTCAACCAAAAAAGACAAAAAACCTTAAATTATATTAAAATAAACAATTGTTTTTTTTTATTAAGAAAACAAATATTCTTTATAGCCCAAAGGTAAATATTTTAAATTTAAATAATCGAAATCTAACATTAAAATTATTAAAATTTATTTTCTGTATAATATTTGCATGTTTTTATTTATATTAAGAGTAATTCGAAATATCTTTTTTTATGTAAATGAGAACAATAATGTTATTTCATTCATAATTTTTTTTATTGCGGTTTGTTATATTGAATAATAGTAATTAACAGTGTTGTTTTAAGGGGGTCATCATATGTACTTATTTTGGTACCAGATTTTATGTTAGATTTCTTCAAAACGGATAACTGTTTTAAGTTTAGGTTATTGAAAAACGACCTATTGAGTGAGATATGATTACAAGCGGGAACCTGTACCGAATACAACTGATTCGTTTGAATCGAGCATTGGCCGAAAAACGACAGTCCGACTACTATTTGTTTCGATCGATGCAGAACGCTCTGATATTTCTTCTAAAAGAAGAATCGAAGAAAATCAAAGAAATCAATTTTCAATTTCACAAAAACTAATTTCAAAAAATTCTAAATTATACCAAAAATAAGAAGATGGTTTTCCCAAAAAGAAAACGCTACCAATTTTACAGTAAATTAAATATACTTTCAAATTCATGATTTTTTTTTCAAAATGTCCAAATTCGAAATTTTTAGATCACCTTATTTCGAACATAATTATGCATTTTTATAATATTGTATCTAGGTGATCTAGAGATTATTTTAAAAACTTTACAATTTTTTTAAATATAATTCGATTTCGAACATTATATTGCATTGTTATCATGAATGTTTTTTCGGGCTACGAGAACTGCTTCAAAATTCAGTTACAAGTTCCGACTTAAGTTAACATACAGACAAATGAGATTAACTTTGCAAATGAAATAAATTCTTATATAATTATCCTAATTTTCTTTACAAAAAAATACGCAAAAAGAAAAAAAATGTATTGCCAAAAATCGATACTTTCACCGAAATTCAATCATTATTAAACAAATTCATTAGTTTTTCAAACACAAAAAAAAAATTCATTGGTAAAATCTCTTTTAAAAATTCACAAAATACACTGATTTCACATTTTTTCCACACATCGCCAAAGAAGCACACTTGTATTGAATATGTAAGTGCCCTTTATAATTTTCTACTAAACAAAATTAATTATTTCACATTTATTTAAACAAAATTTCTCAAATTTATTTAACAAAAATAGCTTGCTTACCTATGAAAATTTTGTAAAAATGAAAACGTATTGCTCTCTTTTGTCATATTGATGTTACATTACGTTATACAGTTAAAAACCAACTAAACAAGAAATCAATTAATTGATTTGCTATAATAATTATATGAATATATAATAGCTTTCAGTTAAAATTATTCGTATCAGACCCTTTAAGTTTTAATCAAACTTTGATTAAGTACTTTATAAATAAATAAAAATTACAAAATCATTTAATGAAAATTTTATCTATTAAAATTTCTTAAAAATTAAAACGTGTTGCTCTGTTTTGTCATAATGATTTGAAAATAATATTCTGTTAGATTACAGTTGGAAAATAACTAAATTATATCAGAAAATAATATAGTATATTAAAAATTTTCGTAACAGGCCTTTTAAGTTTTAATTAAACTTTGTTCAAGTACCTTTTTTTTAAAAAAAAAACCTATTTGTACACCCTTTTAATTTAATAAGTTAGCTAAAAGTACCCAATTTTTCCCCATTAACAAGTTATACCCAAATTCATAGCTACAACGTGCCCCAATGCACACAGATATACCTCTATTGTATGTATAAATATGATGCCCACATCCATACATAAGTAAACATTTATCTTGTAATATATCGTACGATGTTTTTTGACGTATAAACGTCTCTCGTTTTATTAAATTTTATTTTTATTGAGAATTTAGCGGTGAGAGTATAGAATAAATGTTTGGTTTTATTTACCAGCAAGCCCACTTGTTGTTTAAAATGATGACGTAGTCATATATGGCGGCATGTTTATTTATTTTGTACTCTTTCTAATATCACCTGTTTGCTAAGATCGCAGCAGCTTGTTGTCTTTGGTATGGTCAGATGCAATGTTTATCAATTGTTTACAAAAATCTATTGTTTATTATTGTAACTTACCTTAAACGTTTTCTTCTTTCAGCAATGTCACCATTTGGACGTAGTTCATTTTCTATCTTTTGGGGAAAGTTATCAGTGGATTCGGCTGCCTCCAAGCCATTAATAACATCTTCATCACCGACCTGAAATAACAAAGAATATTAACAGATTTTTGTAAATATGTATTGTATGTATGTAATTCTTTATGAAAAAACGAAATGTTAGGTTAGAAAATTTGTATGAAAACCAAACAAATTTTCTAAACAGAAATTTGGTTTCTCTTGTAGAAATATAATAGGCAAATATGTATGAATTTTTTATTAGAACATAACAAATCTATGCATTTAACTTGAATATCATTTAAAAAAAAATTATGTATGTTGTTTGTCATTATAAATTAAAATATATTAAACAGTTTGCCTTTGTTGATACTAAAACCTACCTCTCTATTATTGCCGAAAAAAAATTTTTGTAACAAGCCTCCCTGCAATGTAGTAATATTTTTTATGAAATTACTAAATCATATTTATAAGTTTTAAGGAATATCCTTTGGTGCAAAACCCACCGCCTTTATAACAATATATCTTTATAGAGATAGCATACAATTCATAGAATAAAATAAAGTTCTATTTAGGGCCTAATAAGAATGAACTAACTGTGAGTTTTTTGTTATAAATTACAGTACATTATCCTTTAGTAATTCTATTTAAAATAAACCTGAACTTGGTCTGAATATTTGGTCTCCTAATTTTTATTATTATTATTGTATATTAGCAGGATTAGTTAACATCTGTTTTTAGTTTAACATGCAGAAATTTAGTTTAAGAGTTTTTTTTAGTTATAAAATTGTTTTAGTGTAATTAGTCAGTTCTTATATTATTTCTTTCAAAAGCATTCAATTTAATTGATCCAGTGACATACATACATAAATTTTAACCTTTAGATTAAGCCCCATATTCAGAAATAGCTCTTAAATTTATCAAAGCTTAATAAAACCAATGTTGTTTAATAAATTGAAAAATTGTTTATGAATATGGGTTTAAATCTCATGGGGGTGGGTAAATTTTCACAGAATTATTGGCTAATTTTTTAAAATATAAAATATGTGCGGTTTTTTTATTTTTTTTGATTTTCTTATTAAACAATTTTTTTTGGGTTAAAAAATATTTTTCCCGATTTTGACCATTTGTAGATCGGATTTCTAAGACCTAATGTACGCCGTTGCAAAGGTTTTTGAAATATCTATCATTAGATATATAACCATATTGTCTATATTAATTATATAGTTATCCAGATATAGATAAAAAAAAAATAGGTAAAAATTCGAGGTTGTCATGGTTTTTCCTTATATTTCAGCCATTTATGGCCCGATTTTCTCCATATTAGCAACCGAACCGAGTCTGTAGCGGATATATTGAAGTATGAACCATGTATGTAAGTTATTTGGTCAGACGGACATGGCTTTATTGACTTCGCTATCAATAACGATTCAGAATATATTTACTTTGTATAAGTAACAAGTAAGAGAGCTATATATTCATCAAATCATCAAATATATACCCTTTATCAAAGCAGAAACCTCTACAAATAACGAAAACCCATCCGATTTACCGATGACGACTTTTGGAATGAAAATAAGGACACGTTTTGGAACTTGGAACGTCAGAACGCTACTGGAAGCGTAGAGATTTGCGGAATTATGTAAGGATTTTAAATGTTAAAATTTTGTATTCCTTGGACTATGTGAGATCAGATGGTCTGATACTGGAGAGTTTACCGGAGGTTGCCATTTTATGTGGCATTTGAAACTCTATCCAGATAGAATCATATCTATCAGACTTCGTAATCAAGCTCGAAACCTTACATGCATTCAATGCTATGCCCCCACGGAAGCAGCCGATCCTGTCATTAAAGATAACAACAACTAGTCGTGGTGATCAATGTTAACACAAATTTTGAGAGTATAATGGTTACTAATACATTGGGGATAAAAACCGTGAATAGCGAACTGTTTCTGTAAATGTGCGCAGCAAACAATGTTGTGGTTGGAGGTTCATTATTCCCCCACAAACGAATACACAAGGTAACATGGGATTCTCCAGATCTCTTAACAGAGATCCAAATCGACCACATCACAATTTCAGAGCATCGAATTAATTAATTCAATTTGAGCTCAATTCACCAAAATCTTAAATCGGGATTAAAAAAAATATCAGCCATTCATTCCATAAATCCATTCCCAACATCTAATTCTTTAGCTTTATTCAAAGGCTTTATTAATTCATTATGGCATTAATTCATAACAATCTTTGAATGATTAAATTTTTTAATTCAAATCTAATACAAATTGAATTAAAATACGTTTTCTGCATTAAGGTTTTCGTTTAGCTTTTTTTTAATCATTTACAAATTGATAGTTTTGAATTTAAGAAAAATTTAATACACTTTTAATTAAACCTCTTCAATTGAAGAAAATTTTAATGATTCAATAAGAAATTAATTCAATAAAGAATGAATTATCAAAGGAATGATTTAATACATTTTAAGTATGTACAAAGGAGTTAAGCCTATGAATTAATTCATAATGAATTCATTAACGCAATGATTAGGAAATTTAATTTGATTTTGAAATTAATTCTTGCCTTTGTTACCTTTGTTTAAAGCACATACTGATCTAACGAATGTGTGATGTCCTGAATACTTTCCAATTGATTTGTGTTCCTTTTTTTAATTTAATAGATTTCTATTCAGTTATAACAACACCATTTCCAATTGTATTTCAGAAGTTCCTAATTGTGTTTCAGAAAATACAATTAGAAAATTCTTAAATACATTTGGAAAATTCTGAAATGCATTTGGAAAATTATGAAATATAATTGGAAATTTCTGAAATTCAATTAGAAATTTCAAAAATACAATTGGAAATGATGTAGAAAAGAATATGTTAATAACATAAAGCATAATATTTTTGTAATTTGTTGCAATTACGCATTAGAAAATCTGAAAGTGACAGAACAGGAATAGTCCTGAATATTTTTGAAACTACAAATTACTAAAACATTAGGGTATAAGTTAAAGAAATAATTAGAAATTAAAAACAAATCCTCATAAGAATTATCGACCTTCAACTTGGCAGCATAAGTATCTATCATCTTTAACTAGGTAATTATATTTGATATGATAACCTAATAGCCCTGTCACGCGTTCTGCAAATGACTAGTGGGAGAATAAGTGCTTGTCATAATTTTAAAATTATCAGAAATTCAAAAGCACGCAAAAAATTTAATGTTTTTTAAACACTATACTTATACATACGATTTTAAAATATTTAAAACAAAAAAACACAGATTAGGCATTCAAAATCTTTAGTATTAAGTAAAATTTTGAGAAAAATATAAGATAATGTTATAAAATATTAGAATTCTACTATAGATTATGAAAACCTCTTTAGTGTTTGAAAAATAAGTAAAAACTTACCAAAAAACTTGGTCTATCGTTGTTTGAATTACTCATGTTGATGTTGTTATTATTATTGTTGTTTGTCGCTGCAAAATCCTGCTCCAATTCTGAACAATTTTTTAAATTATCACAAATTGTCTGTGACTCCTTAATGCTATCACTTGAAAACTGCACCCTTTTTATGCTTTTCGTTGAGGAGCTTCTGGCGTTATTTTTCTCACAATCTAAGGAGTTCTCTAAAAAGTAAAAATTAAAAAAAGAAATAAAATAAATTAATATTTGTTTAATATTTAATAATAGCAAATAGCACTTAAAAATACCCTGATTTATAGGCGGCTGATAGCGAGTCCTTAAAAAAGCCAATAAAATTATAATAAAAGTGATGGAGACTAGCAAAGTAGTTATTAGCATCGATGAATTTGTTATAAGGGCAAGTAATTTGAAATTTATTTTTGTTATTGATTATTTGACCCTGTTTATGGTTTACAATTTCAAAGGCAAATCAATGTTGTATAATTATCGGGCATTTACACGTCACGTAAAATTAAATGCGACTTGTTGTAGAGAGGGGAGATTGATTTTATATGGTTGTGTGTCGTGTGTTGTTCTTTATAAGGAATTGTTAGTTTTGTCTTGGCATAAATTAATTCAGTTGTTTTCGTTTTCTTTTTAGTTTTTTTTTATTGAATACTGTTCAAGTTTTAGAATTAGAGATAAGCATGGTCACCTGATGGGATGAGCTATAAAAAAAGCAAAAAAGATTAATTCATACATTTCAAATATTCAATGATAACAATTATTAATTTGAATCATTAAAACCAAAAAATAATAAAATATGTATGCATATTTTAAACCCTGTTGCCATTTCAGTTAAACACAGCTTTTAAGGGTTAAATTGAAAACAAAAAATCAACGCAAAAAGGAATTTAATAGAAAAAAATTATTTAATTAATATTTATGTATATTACGAGTAACTAAATTGAATTGATTATTGTGTAAATTTGCGGTCAAAAAAAAAATGAAACAAAAAAGTCTACTTCATTAAAAGAAATATAAATTTTTGAAATATTTCTTGTGTAAGTTGTTGTTTTATTTTGAAATTTAAGTGCAATGTTCATTTTATTTTAAGCTAATGAATGTTTATTTATTCCATACGAAAACAAATTTAACAACAAAATTTTATTCATTAATATATAAAAGTAATTTATGTCATTTAGATCTATGAGCACAGTATGGATAATACAGACTTTTTTTTAGTACATATTTATTTTAGTGTAGACGTCAAGACTCAGGTCAATGCCTTCTATTTCTTATTATATTATTTTCATTTACCTCATTCGTCTTTTTAAGTATTGTTACTACGGTTTTTTTATTTAATTTTTTTTTTTGCATAAAGACCGGTTAATTTATTATTTCATTGTTTATAAAAATTCATCAAATACTTTTTTCAAGATTTCAAAAATAACAAAAATCTAAATTATAAACAAATTATATTTTTAGTAAAACAATTTGGGTCTAGAGATTTAACTGAGATTGATTTAAAGTATTTATATCCAATCGATATGTTATGAAATCTAGGTCAAATATTTGTCAATTTAAATTTGAACTTATATCGCACTCGTTCAACAATACTGTATTAACTCAAAATTTGTTTATTTTATATTTTTGGAAAAAAAAACAATACATAACACTAGCTGCAGACAATGAACAAATAAAATGGAATACAAGAATTGATGGATTTTCTTAATATTGCGGAATTTTCGTTAAATAAAACTTTCTAAGCTTTAAAAAGAAAAGTTTTTGAGTTAATACAGTATTGTTGAACGAGAGCGATATGTACAACAATAAATTAGGCATTTAGTTAGTTAAAATGTAAATAAAAAAAAATTATACAATTAAAAACAGCAGACCTCTTACAGATCTTCAAAACGAACTATTAGTCAACAGAGGTATTTTTTACAAATTTGGTTTTTATAGTATGTACATCAAAAATTCTTTCTAAGTTGGTTCTAAACCAGAATTGGAAATTAAAGCAGTTGTGGTAATAGAATCTATATTTTAAAATAAAAATTTTAAATATTATTAGGTAAAAAAAATAAAAAAAAAAATTAATTTTTATTTCAAAATTTAAAAAATTAAATTTTTTTTCAAAATTTCTTTTTTTTCGTTTATTGTTGAAAAAAAAATTTATGAGAAAAAAATTTGTTTTGGTGAAAAAAATTGGGATTAGAAAATATTTTTTTCGATTTTGACCCATTGTAGGTCCGACTTAATATGGCGTTGCAAAGGTCTTTGAAATATCTGGGGGCTACAGAAAGTTGATTTCAACATACAGACGGACATGGCTATATCGGCTCTGCCATCTATATATAACAATCCAGAATATATAAACTTTGTGGGGTCGCAAATGAAAAATGTAGAAATTAAAAAGGACATGGCTATATCAACTCCGCTATCTATAGCGATCCAGAATATATATACTTTATGAAATTACAAATGGAATAACAAAATTATACATGCTCGGGAAAATTTCCTATTTACAATTTTTAAAACCGAAAAGTTTTCATATTAAAATGCAAAATTTTTTTTTGCATTTTATGGTATTTTTGGCCATTATGAATTAAAGTGTCTTGAAATACTTTTCTGAATTTCCAACAATATTGATATTAAAAAAAAAATCCTAAATATTCAATAATTTTACTTGTTTCCCTTACAACCAGATGATAAAAAAAATTAAATGGCATATTTTGACGGATGTAATAAAACTGATAACTATTATGATTATGTCAGCAGAAATATTGTTGGTTATTTATAATCAAGATTTATTATAAAATGTATTTACAATTCAAGGTTTTAAAAGTTTAATGTGCTGATTTTAATTTTTCCTAGATATTCAGTGGGGAATAGAAATAGTTGTAATTTAATTATGCAAAGTAATTTATAAACTAGATTGTACTGAAAGAACTTACAATTGTTCAAGGTTAAAAAGTCAATAAACTCCATAAATAATGGTATTCACTTCAGAAATTGTCAGGCAAAAATCTAATTTGTAAATTGATTGAAAACAAGTATGAGAACTAATTCGGCTGTGCCGAATCTGAAATACACTTCAACAGGGTATACTTTAAGATACCGATTGAAAACAATTGTGAAAAACATTTTTAGTAAAACAAATATTTTGGTGAAAAAAAATCGGGTTAAACATTTTATTTACCGATTATGTTTGTCATGTTTGTCGGTCTGAATTTCTATGACACAGGAAAGGTAATTTAAATGTTTATCATTAGATATCCATATTTTTAATATAAATCTAAAGTTGAAGTTGTCGAGCTTCTTTGTTTATATTACAGCCATTTGTGGGCCGATTTTTCCAAAATTTAAATTGATGTATCAACCATGTTTGTAAGTTATTTGGGGGATTCGGAATGTTGATTTCAACATACTTTATGGGGTCATGGTGAAGGGTAAAAAATTTACTGATTGCAAATAAAGTGTAACTTTGCTTTTTTATAAGGAATTTTTCTATTTACTTATCTCGCGAAATTTGACCTTTGTAAAATTATTAATCAGCTTAAAATCAATTTGTAATAAAAACTTTTACACATAGAATTATTTAGCAATTTAGCATTTTTTGAAAAGGTAAATGTGTTGACGTGAATACTTTTAATAGCATTTGAATTGCATTTTTGATTAGAACGGAATATATTAATGCTAAAATTTATTTTATTAGTAAATGCTTGAAAAACTTATAATCAACAACGATTTTAGTACAAATTAATAAAAAAAAAATTCGCTGTATTGAGGTTATTTTATAAATTCCAAGACAGATAAGAAGCAATTCAAAGTTAAAGGGATTTCTTTTTTGGTAAGATTGTAATTTTTTCAACTTAACAAAAAATAATAATATATATAATTTTGTTTTTGAAATTTTAAAAAGATTTTGGTAAAATAAAGCTTTAAATGTTTTTACATGATTAAGAAACATTTGCTCAAAACTTGGTTATCAGTTTTCATAAAATTATGCTGTCTATTAAAACCAAGTTTGTATCATTACGATAAGCTATATTGAGTAAATGGGGGTGTAAACCAAGTAATTTTTTTATAAGCTTTTTAATTGCCGCCTGTCTGACTTCTTCAACGAAAATTGTATAAAAGAAACATTAAAAAAAACTAAAAATATATTAACTGTGTCGAATATTAATAGCGGTGTATAACCCCCCTCCCTCCAAATTTAAAACGCAATAAGAATTTGCTTTAAATGTAAATTAAAATTTTATTTTAACATTGATTCGCTGGTTTTTGTGGCTACTAATTTAAATATATTTTTGTATAATAGTCGCTCATTGATTATGGACATGTTGATATCTATTGTTAAACACGCACTTTTATAAATTCATATAAACCAAGCTGGTTTTTTAAGGTTAAACTAATAAATTTAGCAAAAATTTGAAATTTCTTATAAGGACTTAACCAGGATTTTACAATATTTTGTACAAAAATAAAAAAAAATTATGAAATTGTTATATTTTAAAGTTTTTTATTGAACAATTTATAAGACACATCACATTTTTGAATTTTTTTTTGAAAATTGAGTTCATTATTACCTTGAACTTGTTTGCTGAAAATATGCACTTAACAAATTGTTGTTTTTTTATATGTACAACAAAGGTTATTTATTTATTGGAATTTTTTCTATTTAGTTGACACTATATATTTTTATTTGTCATTTTGTTTAATAAAACTGTTCTTTTTTTAAAATTATATTTAACTAACTTAAAATTTTTCGTTTAATCTTTAATTAATAATGTTTAAAAACATATTATAGAGAATAGGTTTTTAAATTTTGTATATTTTTTTAAATATTAAGAAACACGCGACAAAATATGTTGAAGAACGACCATAAAGATTAGATTTGTTAAATGGTCTTAAAACGTCGACAACTGGCTAGCGACTAAATGAGCGTCTATCCAACGAAAGCCATTATCAATTCCTATTGAAATAATTTGTTAAAAAATAGAAAGAAAATTGAAAACATTTGGAAGACAGAAGTGGCAAAATAATCAGCACATCATAACAAAAACTTAACACAAACTTAATGCGTTGTAGAAAGCTACATTGATAAGTTAATTATGTAGTATGTTATGGAAATTATTTATGAACATAAATTTTAGTGAAAGATAAAAGGTATACGCAGTGGTGACAAAAATGCTAGATACATATGTATATTTCAAAGAGTGCCGGGTGGAATATTGTGACACTAGGCCTAAATGTTAAGTGCTGAAAATTTGAGCCAAATCGGGCAACGATTTCTGGACGCGCATCGAGGTCAAAGTTCAGATATATGGAAAATTTTACTGTTAATATGGAATAAATAGGTGAAACTCGTTAACTTTCTGCATTGTTTTCTAGAAATATGTATATTTATTTATATTAATGAATATTACATTAAAAAAAAAAATTTGGAAATTAACCCTGTATCTCCTTCCTTTGGTTCAAAATTACCCAAAAACTGTATTATCGCCAAAATTAGAGAAAAATTAAAATTTTTCAGTTTTTGAAAAAATTTTGCTACTAAATAAATACTTTTGCAATTGAATGCAAAAGAATCGAAATATGTATGTAATTATCGTTGTAATGAAATATAAATGACAAAATTTGATAAAAAAAAATTTTAAAGTTATTACAAATTCGCAGGACCATTAACGTGTTTCAGGCCACTTGAACAAAAAATTTAGGAAACAAATTAAGATATTTCGAGAAAAATTAAAATAAAAGCTTATTTTTACTTAAAATATGTTCATATTTACTTGTATATGAGTTTTTGTCTTCGTAGGATACCGATAACCTATACGCAGGTATGGCCAAAAAAAATAATTTTTTTTAACGGCTTTTGTTAAACAAATTTCAGATTTTTTCGATCACCACATTGGGGTTTATTGAGATCAAAATAGGGAATGAAAATATGAAAAAATTATGTCAATACCTCTTACAGTTTTTCCGTCCTGCGATTTAAATTTTGCGATTTTCAAGAAAAAATAATTTTTTGTCCATATTTAGGCGAATGAGCCCAATTTCCTTACTGTCATAAATTTTAAGTAAAACCTATTCATAATATTATAGTCCTTGTAATTTTAAATATGGTCTGAAAGTTTTACTAATATCGGAAAACGATAACCTTAAATCGTGAAGGTCAAAGTTCAAATTTTTCAATATTTGGATTTTCTAAAGAAAAGATAGCGAAATGTTATATATTTTTGGGCCGATTTTAATGATATTTATATTTGTTATTTTTTTAAATTTATTTCTATGTTTATTGCTTTAAAAGATACATGGGGTGTCAAAAATTTACCAAAATACAAATTTACCAAAATACCAGACACCTGTCAGCTTATTTTTTAAATGCAGTAAGTAACATCCAAATTTATCCGTTTATACCATTTTTACACCCTAAACGTTAGAATTACCAAAAATCCCTTCTTATTGGATCGTTTTGGGGTGGGAGGAACTCACAGTTAAAATTACATGATTCTAGCTTCAGTCATTTGAGCTGGGCGATGATGAATCAGTCAGAAACGTTACTCTTTTATAAATATATGTAGATGTTGAGAACAGAATTTTAATTTATTTATTTAGCTGGGTTTCTCACTCATAAATTAAATCAACAAATTCCTGGAAAGTAAATTATTGCCAGTTTAGTTAGAATATGGGCATTTCCAAATGTTCAGAAACAAATGATTTTTTCTAACATTATATTAATAAAGTATCAGCATTTTTATAATACATATAATGTATTTATACCCTTGCCATTAATATACAAGTTTGGCATTTCGTTTTTAATTTCTACATTTTTCATTTCCGACCCCACACAGTATTTATATTCTGGATCGTTATAAATAGCGGAGTCGATATAGCTATGTCCGTCTGATCGTATGTATGTTGAAAACTACTTCATACATCAATATATCTGCTATAGACCCGCTTCGTTTGTTAGTTAAAATCGAGAAAATCTGCCCATAAATGGCTGAGTTACATATAAGGAAATAACCAGTACCTTTGCAATGGATCAAAATCGGAAAAAATATTTTTTAACCCGAATTTTTTCACTAAAAAAAAATTTTTTATCGTAAAATTTTTTTCACTAAAGTACATACATATTTCCAAAAAAAATTAAAAAAAAATTTTGAAATGAAAATTAAAAAAGGATAATTTTTATACCCTTCACCTTCGTGAGAAGGGTATACATATATAAGTTTGTATATGTAAGACCTACAATGGGCCAAAATCGGAAAAAATATTTTTTTAACCCGAAATTTTTTTTCACCATAAAAAAAAAAAAAATTTTAAATTTCAAAAAAAAAATTAAAAAAATTTTTTTTTACAAAAAATGAAAAAAAAAATTATTTAGTTTACCTAAAAATATTTAAAATTTTTATTTTGAAGTATAATTTGGTGAAGGGTATATAAGATTCGGCACAGCCGAATATAGCTCTCTTACTTGTTTTATTTGATTTTGTTCACGTTCCAATGTCGCGTTATGGTACCTTAATCATCGTTTGTTAAAAGTACTTTAAAAATCGTTTAAGTCTAGCAGAAATTACCGTTATCATTAAGATGCGGTTACCCAAATAACAGCAAATACCGTTACTGGAATGACCCGAGTTCATTCGGTAACTGCTGTCAATTCTGCATCCGTTACCGAAATAATCCAAATTAGCGTTGCCATTTTGAACCTATAAACAAACTTGGTATTTACTGGCAAAGCGTTTAAGCATTTACTGTTTCCAGTTTTGAATTATGGGCGTGAATAATATCTCGCTGCAAGTATTTATTGGGAAGTATCAAATAGTACTAAATTTATTTCACATTCCTACATATGTAGTCTATTAACAGTAATTCAAAATTAACATGAAAATTATTAAAATCTTAAACTTTGTATTTTGAATCTTCATAATTTCTTGTTTACATTTAAACGAAATGCTTTTGGTGCTAAAGATTATTCTATTAATTAAATTATAGCAAAAAGCACAAATTTCATTCTCCCACAACAAATATTGACATAGATTAAAATTAAAAAAAAAAAATATAAACAAAACAATAAATTGTGCCAGAAAAGCATTAGGTAAATGCAAAGTCCAATTAAGAGGTCAGTGATTTGCATAATTCTTAATTTGTTTTAAAACTGGCATCCAAGTCTGGCATAGTTTATATAAGTGCTAAATTTGTCTACACCACTGTATAAAAATATATAATACATGTGTGTATAGGCTAAATTGTAAGGAAAAGAAGAAGACCCAACAATAATATTAGCCACAGGTTGTTTATGTATGAAAAAGTTTCAGATTAAAATTTTTTTCCTACAGGTCGCGCGAGCAAAAAAACTTGTGAGTTATAAAATCACATAATACATACATACCTAATTTAAAGAAATATTGTACATTTTTAAATATATACATATGTATTGTACGTAATATGTATATGTACGACGTGTGTTTGTATACAATATGGTGTGTTTTCATTTAAATATAAAAAAATTGTTAATTTTTTTTTATAAACTACTGTTAACATGCAATTTTAATTTAGATTGTGAGAAGAATTGAGTATTTTTGGTTTAATTATTTATTTAGAAGTTGATTTTTGATAAGAATATGATACGACACTTTAGAAAGGAAAATTTCCTTTTAGTATTCATGTTTTTATTTTGTTTTTTTTTGGAAATATTTTATTTCTTTGTTAAGTACAATATACTGTTTTGAAATTGCTGCTGCTTGGAAATGACATAATGAAATCGGGGGTTTTAAATTTTAATTGTTTATTATAAAATATTGTATTTATGTACAATATTTTATAATAAACAATTTTTACATACATATATTTGGTTATTAAACGTTAACTAAACATTTTATTAAGTATGAATGTCAAGGTTATAATTAATATACAGAGTGAAATGGAATATTTGAAACAAATAAAAGTGTTATATTGAACTGTGCCTTAAACAATGGAAACATTTTTTGAAAACTATATTCGTAATATCAGTTTTAAAAAACAAATATATATCCATATTTCTAAGATAATTCTAAATTAACTAGATTTTCTACAGTAAATTTCAGTAGTTTTAAACATTAAAATAAAATTGTATTTTATTCGAGTTTTATTTTAATCGAATAAAAGTTTAAACTATTTTTTTATTATTCGAGTGATCGATTGATTTTCAAAAATTTCCTTGGAATACAGTAAATTTCAGTATTGAGTGATCAATTGATTTTTAAAATTTCCTTGATTATTCGAACAAATAACGAGTAAAGAATATTTTTTTTTGAGTCCATTCAACTGTAATAAAAAAGCTGCCTAAAGTATGCAGTACAAATTTAGATATTTTATTTGCAAATAAATAAGAACAGGCGTATGCGGGTTGGAGAAACTTGAAGAACTAATATTAGTAAATGATACCGGGCAAAGCCGGGCGGTCAACTAGTTTAAGAATAAATATATTTTATTTAATTATTTGCAATAAAATTATAAACTATTGATCTTGTTTCATTGATTTTTGATTAAGAGTGCGGGTCAATAAGTCCGCGACTTTTTGAATTTCCCGGCTCTTAACTGTAAACAGGCATGTGTCAGTTGACTCTTGTCAAAATTTTAAAATGCTGCGTCATTTTTTCTGTTTGACAGCCATTGATAGCAGACCACATCGTGACTTGGGGAGAAATTTGGAAAAAATTAATTTCCCCTTCTCATTAAGCGTTATTTTTTGCAGGTACTATGGTACTATGCACCATCAATTTCAATGGTAAAAAAGTGGTTTACTGAATTTCGTTGTGACCGTACGAGCAAGGAAGATACCGAAAGTTCTGGTTACAAAGCAATATCACTTGGCTCAATTTTGAATGATCACTTGGGTATTAAAAAGCTTCCCGATGGATGCAGCATTTGCTCACAATCGGGTGCACAAAAAGGTACACAAATGTACAGTTTCCATGGTAAAAATCCATGAATTAGGCTACGAAATGCTCACTCTTCCGACCTATTCTCCGGATTTAGCCTCGAATTTAACTTTGAAAATAAATCTAATCGACAATTATGAATCGAATATACCTTTTACAAAAGTATACTTTAAATAGAGATTGAAGAGAATTTCTCTTGAAAAAAAATTTTTGTTCGTGAAATTTTTTTTTTTAAATATTTGGGTGAAAAAAAATTTTAAAAATAAGTTTGTAATAAAATGTTAGAAAAAAATAATTTTTATTTCTTGTCACGGTGGACCTTTCTGTGGACACTACCATGTTTCATATCGTAAAAATGTACTTGTATATGAACATTTTCTCAAATTGAAATTCTTTTTTAAAGATTTTAGTTTGAAATATAATTGGTCACACTATGTGGCAATTTATGAAGATACAAATATTTAAAGTTTACACATAAATATTTTTTGTTTCATTAACAAGAGAAACCGGTTTAAAACAAAATTAATGAATTAACATAATCAGAGTAAATCACCTATTGATGAACTTTCTTTTTTTGAACTTTGTCCAAACAAATTATTTTATAAAATATAAACTTTCAAATATAACATATAATGATGCATTTCTTTTTCTATAGATTCAGGAATAAACTAGAAATTAACACCTCGCTTAAGAATTTCTTTATGAAGCGAAAAACTGCTTTCGCTTCATTTCTGAAAGAATTTTTTGCTATACAAGTGATACAGATAAGTATAGAAAGGTTAATTTTTATTATTGATTTATTTTGTTTCATCATTGTTTTAGCAGCTAAACATTTAATGGGTTCGTGCAGTCTTGAATTGATTATCTTTAATGAAATTAAATTAAAAGAAAATTGTTTTATTTTGATAACAAAAGTAGAAAATAATTAGCATAGTAATAAAATAAATGTTGTTCAACAATCATGTCACGTTAATAATGCGTGCAATAAGTGAAATCTACATAAATATATGAATGATAAGTATAAGGAATCATTTTAAAGGATGTTAATAATTTGAATTAATCGACTTTTATAAGCGTACACAAATATTTTACAATTTTAAAGTAAATTTGTACTGGCTCAAGTTCATTTGTTTATAATTACACTGTAAAAATTCATAGAATATCATTGTAAAGTAGTCTAACATTTGTTTATAAAGAATATATTAAAATGTTTAATTTTACAACAATTTTAATACCTATATATATTCCAGAGCTGTAAATTAATCATTCATTTTGGAATTCACACAATAAAATTAATTCATTGAAATTTGAGTCAATTCAAATGAATTTGGTAAAAATTAATTGCAATTCATTTCCAATTCAAATGAATTTGTCAAATAAACTGCAATTCATTTCCAATTCAAATGAATTTGTAGAATGATTGCAATTCGTTTCTAATTCAAATGAATTGTAATTGTAATTACATAATTTCCAGTTCATTTGAATTGATTTTGAATTCAATTCATTTTACAGATTTATTTGAATTGAAAACGAATTGCAACTCATTTTTTACAAAATCATTATTTTTAATACAAAATTTAGTTAAAATCAAAAAAGAATGTTTCATTTACAGCCCTGATATATTCTAAATAAAATTTTATGTATGTTTTAACAACAATGATTTAGCAATTTTATAGCTTGTAGAATAAAAATTTATCAAATATCAAACATTTTGTCAATAAATAAGCATGATAGCTTATCTCAATGTTTAAATAGGTAGTTATAAGCATTTCCTACAAACTTTTCTAAAACGGACACTTGAGATTAAATTTTTCCATTGATTCTATAAATTTGCCCATAACTGTATCAACAAATCGCGCTATTTTCACATATCATACGATTACGAATTAAGTACCATAACAATACTTGACTTTTTTTTATTATTGTTATTATTCATAATAATGATTATGAATTATCTTACAAAATAATACCTACAATTTATTTATTAAACGATGGTGTAGAGGGAGGAATTTCTAATTTTGTATATTTTAAAGCTAGACACTTCATGTTACGATTTAGCAATCGTAAATCGTCTATTTTAGAATTTTTATCAAATCAAAAATATTTAACAATCACAGTAGTTGTAGTGGGGAAAAAACCTCAAGTGGATATTGACAGATAAGATACACAACAGCTAACTGTTTATCGGGCCCCCAAATATGAGGTTAGAAATTACATACATAGGTACATATAAATAAAGACGGAAAATAAAATAATAACGTCATAATAAAAGAAACCATTCAAAACTTAACCTAATACAATCATAGACGGTACATATTCTCAATTCCATGTTTGTAAATAATTTTTGTATCATTTACTATGGGCATGCTTTCTTAGCCAGCGTTGTCAACTTTTCAATATCGAAAAGCTGTAAAGTAAACATTTTTTTCATTATTTTTTTTCCAAATTATAGCATTTACATTGGGCATTAATCCCATCAATTTTATTTCATTATATAACCACCATCAAAAAAGATCGGGGGTATATTGATTTTGACATGCCGTTTGTAACACATCGAAATAATCATCCCAGATACCCAAAATATATATTCTGATTCCTTATTAAATTCTAATACGATCTAGATATGTCCGTCCGCCTGCCTGTCAGTTGAAAATACTATAAGGCCCAAACGAAAGGAGCTAGCGTTAATACCCCCTGTTACGGTTTGTTTGGTATTGAAAATGGGCCGTTACCCCGGAATACTGTTTGAGCAGTCATAAATATGTTGATTATGCGACAATCCTGATAACATTTTGCACAAATTGGTTCTAAGTACTTTGAAATTATACTATAAAGTAGGTGAAAATCGAGCAACATAAGGAACAAATGTTCCCATATATGATCCCCCTCAGATAATGACTTGACCATTCATAATTGCCTTATACATAATAATTAATATCCTGTTGAAATTTGACACAAACAAGTTTTATATGAACCTAAATCTTTCTACCAACTTTTGTGAGGATCGACTCATAACCTCTATTTTCCGACATTTTCCTACCTCGTTTGCTTCTAGGGCTCCTACCCGGACAAAATTAACCGGGAATTCCCGGAAATATTTTTTTTGACATTTTCGGGAAATGTTTTACAACTTTGAGGATATTCATATTTAGAGAAAATAATAACAATAATCTGATTTGAAAAATGTTAGTGAATTTAAGTGATTTTCGGAAATCGCTTTGTTGTTTTTTTTACATGAAACTTACTTTTTCTGAACTTTTTATGAATACTGCTAATCTATAGTCATTTATGTTCAATAGAGCCATATTTCGGAAATAAATTTGTATGGTTACTGGGAGAAATAATGGACCGATTCTTACCATTTCCTACAGAGCTTGTCTTTTTATCATAGGAATAACACAATTTCAAGTAGTATCTGCAATATATTTAAAATAAATTGGAAAAAAATTAAATATTTATATCAACGTTTTTGGCTGTTGTCGCACATTTTGGTGCATAACTCTGTTTTCCACTTGACCGATTTTGCACATTTTCAATACCAAACATTTCTGATCAACAAAAAATATTTGAGGAAAATGGAGAGGCTCTATCTTGAACAGATCGACAGATGTGGGTCTACGATGAATATTTGGATGTGTTACAAAAGGAAACAAAATTATTATACCACAATCTTTTTGGAGGTGGGTATAAAAACGCTGAAATCATTGTCAAAAAACGCCAAATGGACATTGTCTGCTTAACCTACACTAATACAATTTCTAACTCAAAGATTTAACACATGTATAGATATGGCGCGAGGTTTTACATCCAATAGGAAACCAAGGTCAACATGAGTAAACTGCAAAAATTCTGTGATGATTATGTACAAAATAATAAATAAAACAGCGTGGTTGTTGTTTCAAAGAGAAATTCAAGCATAAAAGAAGAAACACAAACTTGAGAACAAATTAACATACAAAGAGGAAGAGACATTTACAAAGAGAAACATCAAAAGCAAACATAAAAAAACTTTACAACAAAACTATATACATAAATAGTAGAGCAAAAAGAAATTACAATTAAAAAATAAATGTAGAATTTAAATGGATAACAGAAACTTAATTTAAATACATATGTATATGTTTTAGGACACAGAATTCCTAAAAGGAATTTCCTATTTCTTTTAATATTTTTAAAGTTTTAATACAAAATTTAAACTTGTCTTCATTGTTGTGTGGAAAAGGTGGTTTGTCTTTTCCGCTTACGATTCTAATAAGAGGGGTGATTAACCCTCTTCATTTATTTCACATATTTTAGTGAACAGAAAAAACACTACAGTACTGAAAAAATCACCTGATGTTGACGCCTTATGGCCTGATGTTAAGAAAAACTTGAATAAAAACTTTGACAAAAACCAATGAAAATTTTCAATTACCTGCTTCCATTTTCCTTAATAATTTATAGTCGTTTCTTTTGAAGTTTTTTTAAATAATTAGTTTTTTGTTAAAATAAAAAATGAACACAAAACTTTTTTCACTGGTCTTTTTTTCTTTTGACAAGTTTTTCTTTTTATTTTAGAAATTTTTTACTTTTTCTTTTCTGTTTACTTTTATGTTTAGTGTTGCTAATCTCTCATATTTGTATGTTCATTTACATTTATTAATTATAATTAAAATACATTTCTTTCATTTTATTTAATCAATAGCACTTGAAATAATTAAATTCTTGTTTTATATATTTTTTTTCTTTCTAATAACAATAACTTCCGTAAATGAACTTTATTGTAATGCGATGTGCGGTTATTTGAGATATATTCTCTCAATTCTCACCGTTAATACAGAGATGCCACTAACTAAAAGTGAAATGCTCTGATTTTATTTTTGTAAGATAAGATAAAAAAATTGTACTAATCAAAAGTGCGCAATAAATATGTGCTGTGAATTATAGTTTTTATTACCCCCTAAAACTTTAATAAATTGTTAAAAATCTATAGATTTATAAAAAAAATTTAATTAATTTGATCAATAAGTGTAATAATTTAAAGTAGTATGGCATCATTAAAGTTTACAGTTTATTTTTCTTCTCTCTTTTGTAGTGTTATTAAATTGTTGTTATGGTTTTAATAAAGGGTAGGTGGAGCAGTATTGCCATTCATATTGTCTGTTAATTAGAAGGTTATTGTAATGTGGGATAATTTAATTTCGTTACGGGCATTTCTACTGAAACATGATAAACCTGACTGACTATATTACTTTAAGCTATAGTATATTTCGCACTTGATCAACAATAGGGTATTAACTCAAAATTTATGAAATTTCATTTTTTGCAACATCAACATCTATGACGTATCCAGATTACTCTTTTATCTCGAAAACCACATTTGAGATTTTGATTTGAGCCTTTGTACAAGTTAAAAAAAATCAAATTGTTTTATTTAAATTTGGTTGTATTTTGAGTTGATACTGTTTTGTTGATAAAATTGGTTTTACTTTGTGATTTTAATTCGAATGTGACTCTTTATATAATAAAATTGTTCACATTTTTTCAGAAAAATGGTATTAACTCAAAAAATAGATTTTTTTTGCAATATTTGGAAAATTTTTAAAGAAAAACGTAAATATATTTTTAAATGAAATTTGCTTACTAATGTATTCAGATTTTCAAATTCTTTTAAAATGTAACCACAAACTGTTTTTAACCTCTACTAAAAATTTAAAATTTTTAGTTAATACCTTCTTGTTGATCAAGTGCGATTTATTAATTTGTAAAACAATATTTATCTATAAACTCTAAAATTTAAAACCAACTTACAAACTTCATATGTATGTATTAAATAAATTTTGCAAACATTTATTTTTTCTATTATTCAGTCAAATTTTTTTTTTTAATTTCAAAAATTATTGCGATATTTAAAACGGATATGAGCTTTCAAATCACCAAAAAAATATTTATGAATGCGGATAGATGAAAAATCAAAAGCTATTTTTCTTAAAAATTTCAAAAGTATGTTTCTTTCATTCAATGAACAAAAAATATTAGTTTTGTAAACTTGTTAATTATATTTTATCTTCGTTCCATGCGTAACATGTACCGGTAAGCGGTTTTATTATATCTGTAACGGTATTTTAGCGGTGACGGCAGATGCAGTTATTTTGGTAACGTTATTTAGTGGTAACAGTAGTTGAGCTGAATGGGTATTTTATTAAAAATGGTAGCTTAGCAGTTACTTGAAAAATAATATGAAAATAAATACAAATTAAAAGTGAATTTATTTCAATATAATTTTTACATAAATTTTTTTTGTTAATCCATTTTGTCTCTGGTAACACTGCAATCATATGTTGTATAACAACTCTGTTCTGTCGCAATTTTTTCTCACATTTTCCGATTGTTGTTTTGTTTACAGTTGATTTTTATTATTTGGCGGTGTTTAAGAGGGTTTGTGAAAATAATTCCATAAAAACTTAAAAATGTTTGAAGTTGAGCCCATTATTGTTGACCATAAAGATGTTATACACGATGTTGTATTCGATTATTACGGTCGTCGCATGGCCACTTGCTCCAGTGACCAAACAGTTAAAGTAAGCGCGCGCAAATCAAGTTGGCTGCTTTGTAAAGTTTAGCTAAAATGTGTTTTTTTTTTCAAAATATCTTTCAGATTTGGGATGAAAATGAGCAGGGTAAATGGTCAGTAACATCAAGTTGGAAAGCACATTCTGGTTCCATATGGCGGGTGTCATGGGCCCATCCTGAATTTGGTCAAGTTTTGGCCTCGTGCTCTTTTGATCGCACCGCATCTGTGTGGGAAGAAGTTTTAGGCGAAAAGGTAGCTGCCACCATGACACCCGCTAGACGTTGGGTTAAACGTACGGTTTTAGTTGATTCGCGCACCAGTGTAACCGATGTTGAATTTGCACCGAAATATTTGGGATTGCTATTGGCCACTGCATCAGCTGATGGTGTTATACGGATATACGAGGCACCGGATATAATGAATTTGAGCAATTGGCCCGTACAACATGAAATCACAAATAAACTGCCATTGAGCTGTTTGTCCTGGAATACATCGACATATAAGCTGTCCTCTCAGCTATTGGCTGTAAGTATTTATGGAATTGGTTTATAAAAAATGTGTTTTAATCAGTTTTTATATTTAGGCTGGCAGTGATGAAACTGCTACAGTCACCGGTAAAGTTTTTATATTTGCCTATAGTGAAAACGCTAGAAAGTGTGTAAAGGTGGAGACAATTAATGATATAACTGACCCTGTTACCGATTTGGCTTTTGCTCCAAATGCGGGTCGTAGCTTCCATATGTTGGCCGTGGCCAGCAAAGATTTATACATTGTAAATATAAGAGGAATCACGTAAGTATTGTTTTGAAAATCAGTTTTTTTTGAATGTGATGGTCTAGAACTAAGTGAACAATTTATTCTGGATTCTTATATGTCGGCATTCTGAGGCCATAGGAAATGTGTGGTGTTATTTTTAGCAGATCTGATATTAAAATTTTTGAAAATTTGAATATTTAAAACCAGCATTTCAGACTAGAGTTTCGTGTTCCGTTTTAACCGAAAGGCATAAAACCGAAACCGACAATTATTCTTCGGTTTTTACTTTTAATCTATTTTCAGTAGATGATTCACACAATTTCTCTAAAAACAAATCGATGTTAAAATATCATAAGATTTTTTAAATAGTATTACAATACAATTCAGGCTACCTTTCGCAGGCAAGGTAAGGAAACCTGTTAATAAAGAATGACACAAACTCACATGGCACAGTAAAAGACTAAAATCAGTTTTCAATCTCCAGTTTGATTCAAAGAATCAACACCAAGGAGAAAGAAAGAAAAACACAAAAACATACATAGCTGAATTGTTAACCAAAGGTTGAATACAGCAACACTAATAAACATGATAAATTTGTAATAATAAGAATACACATATATAATAAAAATATTGGAAATTTCGTCTAATTTACAAATAATATAAATATGAATTAGGCTTCCCATATTCTAATTCCTAATAATGGTAAGTTGAATAGATGATATTTACAAATAGACCTTGACAATGAAGATTGTTGATGACGCCCTTGGCAGGGTAGAAAATGCATTCCAATTTGCCAATTGTCTAAAATTTTAGTATTCAGTGATATTCTTTGAATTATTACAAATAAATTATAATAAAAATGAACTTAAGCCTAATTAAAAATTTACTTTCAAATTATATATAAACAAAATTTATTTTTTTTTCCAAAAATGTTTGAATTGTTTTATTTTTTTTAAATTAAAATTTTTTTTTCTTAAATTAAAATTTTTTTTCTTTTTTCAATAAACCGACCCTATAAAGTGTTGAAATCAACTTTCCGAAGCCCCCAAATAACTTACATACACGATTCATATCTCCGGAATTCTTCCGGCTCGGTTGCTATTTAAAATTGAGAATATCGGTCCACAAATGGCTGAGATATAAGGAAAAAACCAGGACAACCTCGATTTTTGGCCCATATCTGGATTATTAAGTCATTAATATAAACAATATGGATATCTAATGAAAGATATTTTAAAGTTGGACCTATAATGGGTCAAAATCGGAAAAAATATTTTTTAACCCGAATTTTTTTTCATCAAACGTTTTTTTTCGCTAAACATTAAAAAAAATTGAAAAAACTAAAAAAAAAATTTAATTTAAAAGAAAATTAAAATTTAAAGAAACAATTCGAAAAAAATAAATTTTGTTTACCTATAAATATTCAAAATTTTTATTTTGAAGTATAATTTGGTGAAGGGTATAATAAGATTCGGCACAGCCGAATATAGCTCTCTTACTTGTTTTTATTTTATATTGTTAAATTGGTAAAAACTTAAGTAATTTCAAAATGTATGTATATTTCTCATCCATTTTTAGTGACGGCTCTGGTAATTCCAAGCTAGATATACAAACGGTTAAACACACAGATCACAATTGCCCGGTTTGGCGTGTCTGTTGGAATATGTTAGCTACAATGTTGATATCAACAGGTGATGATGGCTGTGTGCGCATTTGGAAAAGTAAGTACTTTAATAACAACAAATATTAACTGTAGAGTAAAACTTTTGAATTTTTAATTTTCCAGTGAACTACAGCAGAAAATGGAAGTGTGCTGCAGTTTTAAAGGCTGAAGGCAGTGGTCCTGCCTATGAACCGGCTCTTAATTCACCTACATTTACAACATCAGCCGCAGCCACTGCTAAATATTATAAAAAGGGCATTATTAGCAATCCCAATCAAGTGCCATGGCATTAAAATCAATTTAAATAAAAACTCCAATTGCAAACACACAAGAAACCAATACAAATCAAACAACTCAAGCAACAGAAAAAGGGATGTTTGAATAAAGTAAGTCTGTTTACGTTATATTATTCCTCTTTACAATTACATTTATAAGGATTTCTTTTTTTTTGTAATAAAAACACAAATACGGCCACGATCTACAATTGATAATTTATATACAAAAACTAATGGTTTGTAAGGAACAGAGAGAACAAACAAATTATTAGACATTAGAGAATTTATGAATATTCATAAATTGTTAAGCACACAGGTAGGTGGTGTGCATGTGTCTTATATTGCTAAAATATAATTACACATGTAGATTTTATTATTATTATTTTGTTATGAAACGAATTTAATGAACCATTAATTTTTGTACTCAATATGTAATCTGAATATTCAAAGTGATAAGTAAAAAAAGAATAGACAATTGATAAATAACTACCTCAAATATATACATACATTTTCCACTTAAATGACTGTCACCACAATAAAAATCAAATTATAACTTTTTTTGGCATCTATTGTGTGTGTTGTAATATTGTTTATAATAATCAACATATGATTATTAAATGTCCTGTGCGGCTGTCATTTTGTTGTTGTGGGATAACACTTAAAAAATACATGATTAACCAACAACATTTAGTTGTAAGAAAATCCACCCTTATTGTTTGTTTATTTTCCTCATTGAATTTGTGTATGAAATTCTAAATAGAAAAATGTATTCTTTATCCTGTTAGATTGTAAAGCTACCAGGTCAAATACACAATCTGCTTCTGTTATTGTGTTTGTTGTTCTTGTGTTTGCATGTACTCTGTAATGTGAGAAATTTTGAACTGTAGCCTGTTGATAGTACCAGCTTTAATAATCATAATCTTGAATAAAGAAATAATCTTATATTGAAATTGAATAAAATACACAGTGGTGTACAAGGAATTTTATATACGCAATTGGAGAAGATGAAAAAAATGTGATATGAATGTTAAAATTTAAAGGTTTTAATACCAATTTTTAATCTGAATACAGCATATCTTATGAAAACATTCGATTTTTTTATCGTACATTCTCACTTAGTTATTGAACATTAAAGTGTGAACAACAAAGTTTTTTTTTGCTTCGAAAATGTAAAATTTTGTACCAACAAAGCGTTATATTCGGGAAGTTTTGCTTTACTTCTTTAATTTGAAAAAAAAGAGCTGCTGAAACACACCGATTGCTCATCAAAGCTTATGGTGAATGTTTTCCATCGGTTTCAACGTGCGAGAGATTGTTCGTTCAGTAGTGTATGTCTGAAATGATGCTTTTTGAACGCTATAAAAGAAAATCATTTTTGCACCGAATCATTACTTGAGGTGAAAAATGGATCCATAACGATAACCCGAAAAGTAAGAGATCGTATGTGAATCCCGGCCAACCAGCCGAATCGACACCAAAACCAAATATCCATGGCGCTAATGTAATGCTCTGTATTTGGTGGAACCAAAAAAGTCCTATCTATTATGAGCTGCTGAAATCTGGTCAAACCATCACAGGGAACCTGTATTGAACGCAACTGGTTCGTTTGAAAATAGCATAGGCCGGGAAACGCCAAGAATGTAAGGCCATACATGAAACCGTAATATTCCATCATGACAACGCTAGGCCACATGTTGCACAATACCTGTTACAAACTATTAAGAAAGAAAGGCAGAATGCTGATATGGGATACAATTCACTTCAGAACACAGTATCCGAAAATGGCTTGATTCGTTCTTGGCCTCAAAAGATGAGCAGTTCTTTTGGCTCGGAATCCATATGTTGGTAGATAGATGGGAAAAGGTCAGAGAAAACATTTACCACTATAAAAGCTAAAAAATTAAAAAAAAAATCCCGCATTTTTAATATACAAATGGGGGATTTCATGTCAAGTGAACCAACTTTTGAAATCGATGTCTTTGCACCAAACTTTTCATCCAGATCGGTCGAGTACTCTCTGAGTCAAATTTTGACCCCGGCCAAACAGGTGTTTTTTCTCATCCATGAAACTTATCCTATTGTGTCCCACATAGGAGAAGCTATTTCATCAATCTTTGGAAAAAAAATTAAAAAAAAAATTGAATTTTTTTTCCGAAATCAAAAAACTTTTTTGATTTTTTTTTTTAATTTTTTTTTTCTCAAAAGAAAGCATAGATATTTTCCTTAAAGACCTATTTGGTGGCTTAGTGGTATGCGAGTTGGATATCTACAAAAATACCTCTAATTCAGAGAGTTCTCGACCGATCTTGTTGAAAATTAGTGACTGAATTACTATCCAATAGAACTAACTTTGGTGCAAATTCGGAAGACATCGATTTCAAAAGTTGATTCACTTGACATGAAATCTCCCATAAACACTAAAAAAGGTCAAAAAATTAGACATTATCATAACAATTTTTTTCATTAAAATTGTTTAAAAATTAGCTTTCATTAAATAATTGTAAAAACAAATTGAAATTGTATTAACCCGAAACATGTTTTTCACCTACATACATACATATTAATTTTTTTATTCTAAATTTTATTCACCAAAAAAAATCATTCCAAAACACGGTGGTAGTATTTTATGTGAATAAATAATGTCCAATTGGATATTGAAATGAACAAAATGTTTATTAAGGTATTTGATTATGCTCGTAATAAGGGAAGAAATAGTATTTTCACACAAACCCAGAAAGGGAAAAGATATCAAAGCGAAATAATATTTAAGTTGGCTTTTGATAAGGGGTGTTTATTGTGATAGAGTTGGTGGAATTGTAGCATAAACTTGTAACGCAGTGGTGTTGATTTCAAACGGCGTGGGAAGTCATTTCAATTTTAACTCTCACGTGCTATTGTTATTGTCTTAATGTTTTTATTGTGCAGTTTTCTAATAGGAATCATTAAAAATTACCCTTAAAAGGTTTTTAATGGTTTTTAATAAATTTAAAAGTAAAATAATTTTGCAATTTTTTGAAAAAAATTATTATTTATTACGGAATAAAAAAAAAATGCTTATGAATTATATGGTTCATTAGTTATGGTATATAGAAATACTAATTGATTCATTTATTTGTGAAATATTTTCAATAATACTCGTAATCCTTAAATCAGTGAAGTGTGAAAGCTGAAAAACCCTTCACTCTGCAACTGACCATTACATATGCTTTTTTTTATACATAATTGTAAAACCACTAAACCACGTTCATTATTATTATTAATAAAACAGGCATAAAGTGTGAAACCAGAAAACATTTGTGTTTTGTTAAAACAACAGGATTAAAATTTTAAACAAAAAATATATTTAACTAGTGGTCATATTAGTGGTCAGTCAGTTAGACCCTTTTACCTCTTGCAGTGTAAAAAAGCGTGCATTTTTCTATAGTTTTTCCATATAGTTTTTACATAATTAAATACGCGACAAAATTCACTCAGTTCTTTCTTGTTTCCTTTAATGTTGTTTTTAACGCGTTTTCGTTAATTAGTTTCTGAAATACAACTCGCTTTGGTTTACTGGTTGAAAAAACAAGGTGCTGCTTGTTACATCATGACTGCTGCTGTTTTCTAAGGCTGCTGCTTGCTGATTGACCAAACCTTAACCCTTAAGACCTTTTTGTATTATCTATCGTTAGTATTGCTCAACAGGGGGTTGTTGGTTGTTACTGTATTTTTATAATCATTAAAGGAAAAACAAGATTTTTTACTTACATATATGTTGTTTTATTTTGGGGGGAAAACAATACATATTGTTATTTTGTTGGTTTTTAATTTAAAATTTTAAATATTTATTCATAAATGCATACATAAATATGCATATTATAAATATATTGTTATAGAAAATAACACGTGATAAAAATTCCTTGTAAATACCCAACCATTTCAACCAAAAAACACCTGAACTTTACTCAGGAATAACAATTTTACATTAGAACTAGCGTCAGCTAAATTCCTTATAAAAACTTTGCCCAGCTAAAAAAAATAACTTTTAATTTTAACAGAAAATGATTCCAATATGCTTTCCATTGAATCCTTAATCGGAAGTTCCTGCATTACTTAGTATAGATTCAAGAACAACTTCATCGTAATTCGTACATAATACAGTTTTATAAGTTATTCTCAATTGTGGTAGTTATTTCTTTTTTAAATTTTCTTGATTACATTTTCATTGTGAAAACCTTTGTAGTGAATAAAACGAAAGATTAATCAAATTTGTTGCAGTGTATATTGGTGCAATCAATAACAAATTTTGTATTCAAGAGTACTTGTACTCCACTATTCATAAGACAGCATGAGATTTCTACTTTGGAGACTTACAAACCACAATTATTACTGGGTATATGGGTATAAATCATTTAAAGATAATGAACACTAAACTTGTTATAAAATCTTACGGATGTCTATAGAAAATTCAGCGAATGTCACAGTTTTCTGTAGAAAATCGTATCTTGCGGATGTCACAGTTTTCTGTAGAAGATCTTGTTTTGTGGATATCAGTCACAGTGTTTTTTTTATAGAAAATTGTATTTCGCGGATGTGCGTCATTGGTTTTTATAGAAAATTGTATCTTGCGGATCCCTTTCCCTGTTTTCTATAGACAATCTCGTCTCGTGGATGTAAGTCAGTCACAGTTTTCTATAGAAAATGTTACCTTGCTTATGTCGTCACTGTTTCCTGGGGTTTAGTCATAGTTTTCTGTAAAAAAATTCGTGGAGATACTCTTTGGGGTAAACTCTTCCCTCCTGGTGTGGACTGTTTCAGAGATATGTCGTTGATTGGGGGCTAATTCTCGCATTCGTATACGACCGAAAACTTGTTAGGAACGTTTGACCCCTCAATCTCTGGTTATTTTTTTATCGTGACGATACGATTCTCATACAAAAAAAATATTAATTGGAGGTTTATCGTTACGAAAAACGATAACCAGTAGTGCGATTCACTAACTTTTATAACGATAATCGTATCGTTAAAATAAATATAACGAAAATTTATCGAATTTGCTATTCAGTAACATTTTTAACGACATTCGCTGTCGGTTGAAGTCAGCTGTTACTTAAAGCAGTTTTTTTTTCGTTATGTTAGCGACAATAATTTAAGTTGTGTTTATTTAATCGATAAAGTGTATTTGCAATTTTTTCTTCGTCATCTTCATCTTTTGTAGCTGGAACTATCGTAAAAATAATGGATTTTTTGTTTACTTAACTTATTAATATTTACAATAAAATATAAAAAATATGGGAATTTGACGATTATAGTACTACTAATTATTCAAGTACTTATTTTTGTTCGCGATGTCCCAAAAGTAATCCTTTACATTTTGGCAGGAAATAAGTTGTTTTGTTAGTAGAATTATTTAAAAAATTATGTATTTACTAAAAAAAAATAAATAAAAAAATGCAAGTCGCAGCCAAGTGTCGAACCAACAACCTTCCGATTGCTAGTCAACGTTGTACTCACTACACCACTGGTTAATTATTTCATTATGTGTCAAATAATGGTTTTCTACTTTTCGCTTATTTTGATATTTTGTAGACAGAGATGTTATATCTTCAACAATCGTTAAAAATAAATTACTGAATCACACTATCGTTACTGCAAGCGATTATTTATGTCGATAAACATTACGATTGTCGGTTCGTTAAAAGTTAGTGAATCGCACTACAGATATTGAGAAAATGGGGGTGAGACTTTTTATTTTTGACATTCTCTTTTTCGATATTCCGATAACCCCTGATCTGGTTATAAAGAGTGGCGGAGAACTTTAAATTGGCAACACTGTTTTCTATGACAGGTGATGTGACAGTTCTCGGTTGTTTAGATCAGGGAAAGGCAAAACATGGGCGCCGCGTTTTTCATTTACTCTTCTCTTACGTACGTGTACACACGCATTGTAGAGAAATAAACAACTTTTAATCAGTCTAGCTTGAGAACTCAAACAAGCAGGTTGTGTATCGTTTTTTTATCGCACAATTTAAGAATCAGCGTTGCCAGTGAAAAAAAAAATGTCCCAACTTTTGAAGATGTATGATGAACAATATGAGATTTTACATTTTTAATTGGGGAAAAGAGACGAAAGTTTACTGGCAACACCGATTCGAGGTGAGAGCGGAGAGAGTGTATAACTAATACAGTCGTAAAATGCAATAGTATAGGTTGCCTTTCCCTGGTTTAGATCAGTGATGTTCAAAAATAAAAATGAGGATGTATTGCTGAGAGAGCTACCCAGCAAACATAATGTCAAACACTTAAAATAAGAACAAAATAAAGAATGTTTAGATTTAGAATTTTTGCCAGATATAACCAATTTATTAAATGAAAGTAATATAAATTTTAAGGAAATGAAAGAATATACATTATACGGCCTAAATTCTCTCAAATTGTTTATTTATTTTTGACTTTGTCTTTTTTGTGTTCAATCGTAATTGAAACGCGTGTGTTTGCTATGCTTCATCCAAAAACCAACCAACAACAATGCTTAATGAATTTCTTTAAAAAGAGAGGCATTTGTTACGCTCTTTAAAAGAGCACAACAAATGTGTGTACATTTTTTAAACAATTGTTGTATGGGGTGAACATCACTGGTTTAGATGTTAGTTTGGTTTGGCAAACTAACATCTAAACCACCACAAGTGGTGAATGAGGGTATATATAAGTTTGCCATTCCGTGTGTAACATTGAGAAATATTCATCTGAGACCCAACAAAGTATATATTTTCTTAATCCTTATGAAATTCTAAGTCGATTGAGCCATGTCCGTCTGTCTGACCGTCTGTGTGTCTGTGTAAAACACACTCACGTCCAAAATACGCAAACAACATTGGCAGACTTGCAAAAAATATGTTTATTGTTGTCCTAAGCAGTTTGGTATTGAAAATCAGCAAAATCGGTTCAGTAGAACCAGAGCTATGAACCAAAATGTGAGACAACCTAAAAAAAAATTACAATTTTCACATATTTTTGGTTATTTGTGTAAATATATTGCAGATAATACCATAAAATTTTGCACTCATTACTTTTATGATAAAAGGAGTAAGTCTGGTGAAAATTATAAGGATCGGTTCATGATTTCTCCTAGCCCCCATACAAATTTCTTCCCGAAATATGGTTCTATGGTCTATAAATGCCTTCAGAATTGCAGTATCCATACAAAATTCAGCAAAAATAAGTTTCGTGCTAAAAGAAATCACAACACTAAATTTTTTGTGGATCGGCCCATATTTGACCACAGTCCCCATATAATGTTAGCTTCCGAAAATCACTTAAATTAGCATAAATATCGCTATTCAGTTGAAATTTGTCATAAATAATCGCCATATATACCAAAAATATGTATGCAGGTGGAGGGTATTTAAGATTCGGCATTGCAGAGTTCCAAGTTTAGCTTTAATTTGAGTGATGGTTTTTTTCCCCAAAAAATAATTCTTAAGGAGCAGATGTTATTAACTTTTTTCTTTGCTATCAATGGCTGTCAAACACAAACTTGTTAAAATTTTGACAGGAGTCAACTGACAGATGCCTGTTGACAGGAGCAGCGTTGCCCTTTCAGCTAAGAGCCGCGAAGTTCACCTTTGTATTTATATTTGGGTAAAAAAGCTGATAGTAAAAAATCGGGCCTATATATCAGCCATTTATGGACCGATTTTGTTGATTTTCAATACCAAAATATTCAAGATTATAACACATATTGTGTCCTGGGGGCTATTTTAAGCAATTCCCGGACAAATTTCTTAATTTTTGACCGGGAAGTTGTTTATTTAAATTCAAAAATCAAATTTCTTTTCAATTATTTTAATTGTGGTTTTATTAATTCTTTGTTTTTTTCAATGGTATAAAAAATAAATACTTAGTTTAATTTATAATTAATTCTTAAAAACTAATGACTTAGATCTGTTGCTTTTGTTTAGGTAAAATTTTAAATTTTTCTTAAATTGCTTATTTCTAATTTCTTTGGTTGTTGCAATTTTTTCACAAAATATTATATTTGGTATTTTTCAATTATCACACTTTTAGTCTTGTTTAATACAACATGTTTTTAGAATAATGTATTTGAATCAAAACTTTTAATTAAGGATTTAATAAAATCACTCAGTTGTTGCAAACAATTTCAGCTTGTATGGATGAGAGTGAAGCTCTACAAGGTACTGGCCACAAAGTATACAGAGGCGTCACGAGACAGAAAATAATTTCGTTTTCTATTTGTCTCTATCTTTATAAACTGCCCTTTTCATCGTTTTGTTTTGATTACATTACTTTGTCTACCATATTCGCGTTATGTATAGCGTTTTGCTTTAACACATCACTGATATTGTAGTACAAAATATTTGCTATCCCTTTTTAAGATAACTGCCCTATCATATGATTTTGAATTTTTGAAACGTCAAATTTGACATCTCTGTATACTTTGTGGTACTGGCTTAAGGCTTTTGAGCAGCTAGATCTTTGATTAAATTGTTTGTTTATAACCAAAGACTCTTTGTTTAGAATCTAAAGCTAGTTCCGGATATTTTCAAACATGTATGTATTTGTAGTTCCCACATTTTATTCCTTGGTGTAGGGTAATTTCATTGTTAATAGGCCATTTCAGCACCCCAAGGACGATAGGGTTTTGAGCCATTAGCTGTGACATAAACTCCCGTTTGATGATTGTATTCCTGACCTACACTAACCGGATACTGGGGAGGCATGGTGGTATAACCCAAACTACTGCTAGGAACTGTTGGTGTAGTTTGTCGGTGACTATTATGAGTTTGAGCACTGGTCAGTTCAATGTAAGTTGAGGCGCCCTGATGTTGTGTATGGTCTTGGGTATGATTTTGGGTGTAGGTGTGATGTGTCGCTTGATTATTACTCAATTGAGTTTGTTGTTGTTGCTGCTGTTGTTGTTGTTGTTGTGGTTGTTGATGAGCTTCATGGGAAGTGGGTGTGCGTTGAGGATGTGTAACTTGTTGCTGGCTTTGTGTTTGAGGTTGTTGCTGCTGCTGTTGTGTTGTAACTTGTTGGGCTGTGGCATGATTCATTAAAGGCAGAGTGTCTTGAGCCGAACCAACCGAAGTTGATCTTACTGTATGTTGTTGTTGCTGCTGTTGTTGAGGCATAACATGCTGCTGCTGTTGTTGTTGTTGAGGATGCATGTTGCTGCTGTTGGGCGAAGAACTTAAAGTGGGATATTGATGTAATGCTGCAGGTAAATTGGGCACATATGAAGAACTGACTGAAGCATGTGTTGTAGTGGTTGAAGGATATGTTTGATATGGTGTTACACCACAATTCGGTTGGTAAGCAGCAGCTGCTGCCGCCGCTGATGAAGCTGAAGCAGCAGGATGACCAACCCACGATGCACTGGGACTTACTGGACAGCCTTTAGACATTTCCCGTTGTTGCACGAAATACTGTAGATGAGACATTAATCTCAAACGCAAAGGATCTTGTATATCCATGCCTTCAATGGTCACCAAATATCTAGCCACTTCGGCGGCACATTCACGAAAACCAATAATGTGATATTCCATAGCAAATCTTTGCGGATCATAACCCAATGAATCCATACCTGCAATAATACAAAGGAAAAAGGAAAAGTTAATATTTTTCTATGACACAATTAATGTAAACAATTATAATTTCTCTAAAATAAAGTTTCCCACGAAATAGCCCATTAAATGTTTTTTCTACTACCCTTATTTTCCCATTAAAAAAGTGAACTATTCTTATAGGATTTGTTTATAGGGGTGTTTGATGACTCTGCTGCGAATCTGTTTGAAGCAACTTTCTCACTATCAAACAACATACATGCACTTGCATTTGTAGTCTCATCGTTGTTTAATGTTTGGTGGGTTCAGGGGGTGGTATTTATAAGTGAAAGCCGTGGGATAATTGTGGAAAAACATATTAACCCGTGCCAATTTTATTCAAAATAGTGGTTAAAAAGTGTGGGAATATTATTTTATTCCTTTGTGTAGTTGGAAATCATAGTAAATTAGATGGATTATTATATTTAAGTAGACATGAGTGATTTTTTTTACAAGTAATTGTTGAAAATGTTGGGAAAATATTACGTTATTTTACCAGTAAATTAAAAAATTTATATGAAATCATATTTGGCAATTGGTTTTTTATTACATAAATTATTCTTGTTTGGTTTATAATGTTTTTAATTTCAAATCCAATTAACTTGTAAACCTATTTGATATTGTGTTAGAACCGGTTTTCATTAATAGGATACTTGTGCAGAATATCCCGTTGAGGGTCAATTAAATTAGATCTGTTTTTGTCAGAATTAAAACATGTTTTGTGAAAGGGAAGTTTTTGGAGTTTTATTTTTGTAAAAAAGACTTTTTCGAAAAAAAAATATGTGTTTATTGTGAAAAATCTTGTTGCTCTTTTTTGAATAAATCGTTTTTGTTTTTTGGTGAAAAGCTTTTATTTTAGTCAAAGAAATTTTTTTATTTTGGCAAAATGGGAAGCTAAACATATCGGTAGCTTAGTGTGCAAATGTGCTAAGTCCATTTTCATAAATTTGTCAGGAGAGACAAAAAATACATTCTAAAAAATTGGGATTTACAACAGATGACGTATATTTTGAACACGGATTTTGTTTTTAATAACTTATATGTCATTTTGAAGTGTACATATCTGTCATTTATTCTCACTTAGTTATTGAACATTATAGTGTAAACAACAAGGTTTTTTTTTGCTTTGAAAGTATCGAATTATGTGCCAAGAAAGCGTCATATGCGGAAAGTTTAGCTTTACTTTTTTAATTTGGAAAAAGTGCCGCTGAAGCACACCGAAGTTTATGGTGAATTAGTTCCATCGGTTCCAACGTGCGAGAAATGGAATTTATGTAGTCAGAAGTGGGTGGTGATTTTGACACGGAAGACAAAGATCGCCCAAGCCAAAAATTGGAGTCATTACATCATGAAGACTGGTGTAAAACTTAACAAGATCAGCAATTTCAAAACGTTTACGAGCAGCTGGATTTATCCAAAAACAAGGTAATTGGGTACCAAACGAATTAAAGCTGAGAGACCTTGAAAGACGATTTTGTATGTCTGAAACAATAATTTTTGCCCCGAATCATTACTTGCGATGAAAAATGGATACATTAAGATAACCCGAAGTGTTAGAGATCGTATGTTAAGTCCGATCAACCAGCCGAATCGACACCAAAGCCAAATATCCATTGCGCTAAGTTAATTCTCTGTATTTGGTGGGAGCAAAATGAATGAACCTGTACCGAACAGTGCATTTTTAATAATTCTGGCGTTTTATATTAAAATCTCAATTTCAAAATGAAGCATTTTTGCAGTTAATTTGGATTTAAATCAACAAAAACAAAGTAAATTAAAAACACTCCCGTATTCTATTTCTAAATAATGAGAGTTAAATTGAGTTATTGTTTACAACTGACTCCAAAATCACTCGCTTTAATGTTTACAATAGAAATTAAATACAAATTTTATTATTTCTTAATTTTCGTAATTGATTATGCTCAAGTAATTTGGAGTTTTCGTAATTTCAAAAACTCCCAAATTCTATTTCTCAATAATGAGAGTTAAATAGAGTTTTTTTATTTACAACTGACACCAAAATACTCGCAGAATGTTTACAATAAAAATTTTATTATTTTTGAAATTTCATAATTAGTTTTGTTCGGGTAATTTGGAGTTTTCGTAATGTTGATTTAAATCAACAAAAAAAATTACTCTATAATGAGAGTTAAATAGAGGTTTTTTATTTACAACTGACTCCAAAAGACTCGCAGAATGCTGACGAAGGTTCTAGAATTCTGGTTTTATAATTAATATTTACAGTAACATTTTTTTTTAAGAAATTTAATATTTTTTTCTCTTGCAATTTCTTTATCTGCATCGTAATAAACATGCGCAGGATTAAAACAAAAACTTCATTTTGAAGTTTGAAATAAATACAGTAAATCAAAGTTATAACGAACTGTCTCTCAACACATTTTTCACTTTTTAATTCTTAAGTTTAATTTTTGTTTTTTAACTTCTTGCTGATAATTACCTTTGCTTTGCATGCTTTTCAAATGTTCCACAGTCAACTGCAAGATTTCGGCCTTTTCCAATTTAGCCGAACCTTGCTTTTCATAGGCCGAAGGCACTAAACGTTTCAATTCGGTCAATGATGAATTGATACGATCACGGCGTTTCTTTTCAATAACACCTCGGCGTTTTTTGCGACTCATTAGCTGGCAACTGTTGGTTCCACTGGGAGAAATTCTAAAAATTAAAAGAAACACATCCAATTAGAAAATACTGTTCATTGAAAATTCACCAATAAGCCTATCTATCATATTAGAATTAATTTTTACAAAACAACTCACTGTTCTTTGGAGGATTCCTCGGAATATAATTCTTCACAATCACTTTCGGACATGGCACGTTTTAAACTTTGTGTTTGTGGGGGTGGTACCCAGTGATTTTGCGGCGTAGTTGGCACTGCGGCGGCGCCATAGCTCCAATGTAGAGCAGCATTGTTATGATGCATATTGTGATCCATTTTGTTTACAAAATAAAAACTTTTTTCTTTAACTTTTTCTAATTATTTTTTTAATTTTTAATTTTTTAATTCTTTTTATAAAAATTGTTTAATTTTTTTCTTTTAAATAATTTCTTCAGCACTTTTCTTATTTGTTTAAATATTTTTTTGTTAATTTTTTTAATAATATTTTTTAAAAAATAATTTTTAGTTGTAGATTTTTATTCTTATAGCAGTAGAGCTAGTTTTAGAGCACGTGACTTATCGTGTGTATGAACGACGTTCGACTGATTTTGAAACGCACGACCAGCATGTGCCACAACTCAAACTCCAGGCAATCTTAACGTCCTTTCACCAATAAAATCTGAACTTCATAAGCCACCCCATTTGCTGCAACATAAAAACCACCCGTTCGCCAAACTATTCCACGTACAACTAATACATCCGCATCCTGTAAGGGTTAATTCTCTGCATTGTGTGATCGTTTAAGCAATAAGTGCAATAAAGAGAGAGAATATGATGGGCAAAGGATAAAGAGCGTTAGAGAGAGAAGAAAATTTAACCGACCATGAAACGAACAATTTCGTTAGTAGTTGTTGTTGTAGTTGTTACAAGTGTATTGTCAAACAACAAAAAACAATAATAGCAACTGCAATAGTTGTTAACTTTGTGTATTTTTCTGCTTAGTGATTGTTGTTGTTGGTTTTGTATTTGTTTAATTCATGTTTCCACATGTTTTTCGGGAGGTCTATTTTTTAGCCGAAAGCTTGTTGCTTAATCTTAGAAGTTTTGGTCCTTATGCTGTAACACTCTACCACAAATAGTTGTTGACAAACAAATATTGTTGAATATAGTCAACGACGTTTTATCGATTGTTGTCACTGTCGTCGCCGTCGCCCAGGCTGCCGTTGTTTGTTTATACCTCTTGACAAGTTATCTATTCAAATATTGTTGTATTATTAATATGTATGAAAGTCTGATGTTTTTAGGCGGTGTTGTAGTACTTAGTTGTTCGTTTTGTCGCCAGTATTTTGTGAATTTGTTAGATGATTGTCAATGAATATGGAGCACGCGTTTAGAACTTATGCTGGTCGTGTGTTGCCCCCAACAAGTGCATTCACTACTCACTGTTGCTCTCTTACTGTTGTTGTTCAGTATGTATTTGTTATGCAAAAATTTGTATCTGCTCTTGTAGGTCATCGTACGACATTGAGAAGGATATTGGAGAACGCCCATGGCGTTTAGTATTTGCAATTGTAATTAGGTCATAGAACAGGTGAATTTGTAAACATTTAGTTGTGGTCTAGATATTAATCATTGACTGCTGCTTAAATCTTAAGGCCTTCCTTAAGTGATTACCGGTTGTCTGCAGATATATTTCATTCACACACTTTATTCTTCCACATTGACTTTGGGAGTCTATTAAATGAACATTAAATCAAACCGTTCCATTTCCACCAATAATATTTAAAGTTACATATAACTCCGTAACTCGATTCGAATACATACATATGTATTATATGTTTTTCTCTTGGTTTTATTATTTTCAAGAGTTTTTATTAACAGTTTCTAACTTACAGAATAAATCCAACATAAATTATTCTTACTAGACTTTTGACATTTGCATAGCCTATAAATAATTGAGGTAATAATTTTTGGCGGAAAATTATATGTTTGTATACAAATGAAACCAAAAATTACCGATTTTTAAAATATGTCCGATTGTTACCTTGATGATTGCTGACATCAACTTTTAAAGAATTGCCGTAAATTGTTCGTGAATATATGTTTTACGCGAGTAAACACAATCAGTCAATTATGAATAAAAATTCCCCGGGAGTTTTTTCCCTTTTCTCATTTTTATACCCTACATCAACATTGTGGGGAGGGTATTATGCGTTTGTGCAGATGTTTGTAACGCCCAAAAATATTAGTCTAACACCCACCTTAAAGTATACCGATAGACTTAGAATCGCTTTCTGAGTCCTTTTCCACACTTGAACCGCCAAAAATCTTTGAAATCAAAGTAATTTCCTGTTCTATGTTCAATATTATAGAAAATTCAAAAAGTACCATTTTGAAGAACGAAAAAGTACTCCTTAGTTTGGTTTAGTTCTCCTTTTTTGGTATCATAATACCATTGAGCATACACATATACTTGATTATTTCTTTACTGAGAAGCATATTAGCCAACTTTAATGTATAAAGCTAACTAATTAAATATATTAAAAAAGTACAATTAAAAGAAAAATAATGTTCCTTTATCCTCTTGAACACCCGTTAAGTTTATATTTTAAACTAGCTGACCCGACAGACGTTGTCCTGTCCAAGTTAAAAAAATGCTTGTGTTCGATTTGTGAATTTGTGAGAAGCGGTTTGAAAAGGGTAAAAATAGTTAAAAAGAAAAAAAACTTATTATTGAATGATAATTTTTATTCATATAGGACATAGAATAAAATATACATAGAAGCGCTATTGAGAAACAAAGAACCTAACTTTCTTGTCAAAAACCTAAGTCTTGCAACAACAGAATACATGTAGTTTTTATATAAGTAATCGAATTTTGGTCGAGAGAGAGAGAGAGATCGAGCATTATTTGCCAAGTTATTAGCGAATTTAGATATTTTGAGTTTTTATATAAAAAATCGATTTTTGGTCAGAAATATGAGTGATCACAGATCGAGCTCATTTTCTTAATTGAACGCTTATTTACAGAGATATTAACGATTTAAGATATTTCGAGTTTTTCATATTAAATATGGATTTTTGGTCAGAAATATGAGTGATCACAGATGGAGCTCCTTTTTTAAATTGAACGCTTATTTACAGAGATATTAACGATTTAAGATATTTCGAGTTTTTCATATAAAATATGAATTTTTGGTCAGAAATATGAGTGATCACAGATGGAGCTCCTTTTTTAAATTGAACGCTTATTTACAGAGATATTAACGATTTAAGATATTTCGAGTTTTTCATATAAAATATGAATTTTTGGTCAGAAATATGAGTGATCACGGATGGAGCTCCTTTTCTTAATTGAACGCTTATTTACAGAGATATTAACGATTGAAGATATTTCGAGTTTTCCATATAAAATATGAATTTTTGGTCAGAAATATGAGTGATGACAGATGGAGCTCCTTTTCTTAATTTGACGCTTTTACAGAGATATTAACGACTTAAAATATTTCGAGTTTTTCATATAAAATATGGATTTTTTGTCAGAAATATGAGTGATCACAGATGGAGCTCCTTTTTTAAATTGAACGCTTATTTACAGAGATATTAACGATTTAAGATATTTCGAGTTTTTCATATAAAATATGAATTTTTGGTCAGAAATATGAGTGATCACAGATGGAGCTCCTTTTCTTAATTGAACGCTTATTTACAGAGATATTAACGACTTAAGATATTTCGAGTTTTTCATATAAAATATGGATTTTTGGTCAGAAATATGAGTGATCACGGATGGAGCTCCTTTTTTAAATTGAACGCTTATTTACAGAGATATTAACGATTTAAGATATTTCGAGTTTTTCATATAAAATATGAATTTTTTGTCAGAAATATGAGTGATCACAGATGGAGCTCCTTTTTTAAATTGAACGCTTATTTACAGAGATATTAACGATTTAAGATATTTCGAGTTTTTCATATAAAATATGAATTTTTGGTCATGAGTAGGGGGCGGATTTATATGCAAATGCATGTTTTTTCCAAATACAATGTAGACCAATTATCTATCTGAATCGCACATTTTGCTGCAAAATGGCATCGATTTGTTAGTGCATATTTTTGCATATTTTATTGATAATGCATATTTTGTTATATTTTACTTCAAAATGCATATTTATATGCATATTATGCCAATTTTTAATAAAAATATAATTTTTTGTCATTAATGGGCAATACATTATTTCGACATTTTTTTTGTCGAATTTATTATAGAAATAGCAGTAGATAACATTTACTAACTAACTTCTTTCGACATCGAGAAACTGGCATTAAGTTCTTCATTTCTTTAACAGTAATTGAAAATTATCATTTCAAAACACTTTTCTTCAAAAAAGTTTAGTTTTTTTAAGTATCAAAAAATCATTAAATGTATCGAAAAACATTCATATTTGTTTTAATTGCAAATTCGATTTATAAGAGATTTCGTTATCGAAAGATTCACATACACAGTTACCGCTCCTGACAGTAATTTCTACGAGACTGTCGTAAACTAGTGATTTTGGATAACTTAGAGACACTATAGATTACATAGAGACACTTAAGTGATAATTGTCTTTATGCTAGATTCCATGGGATGTATAAAGTAACCAATTGACTTCTCTCTGCATTACAAATAGCACGTCAAATGACCCAAAATATATAAATTGGAGTCAGCCAAGTGATCAGATATTATTTCCCTCTATAAGGGATACATTTACTAATTGCTTAATTGCTTGGTTATTACGAGATAAATATTAAGGTTGGATGCTACTTTACAGCACGATCAAAATAGAGAAGCTCTAAAGATTATGGATTTAAACAAGTATTCATACCAAGATATTACAATTAATATATCGTCCATCGTTTTTTCAGAAGAAAAATTATTTTAAAAATAGTTTTAGAACTTTATTTGTTTAATTCCTGGTATAATTTAAAGAGTTCTAACTGCTGGCAACAGTGTTGTGTATTTTTTGGACATTTCGAATTCCATACTTAATTATTTTATGTTTCTGCACAAAAATATAACAGCATATTTTTTAAATTTTTAGGTCATATTTTGATTTTTTTGAAGCATATTTTAGGCGCATATTTTCCAATAATAAATGCATGAAAATCCGCCCCCTAGTCATGAGTGATATGTTGAGTGATCACAGATGGAGCTCCTTTTTTAAATTGAACGCTTATTTACAGAGATATTAACGATTTAAGATATTTCGAGTTTTTCATATAAAATATGAATTTTTGGTCAGAAATATGAGTGATCACAGATGGAGCTCCATTTTTAAATTGAGCGCTTATTTACAGAGATATTAAGGATTTAAGATATTTGGAATTTTTCACATAAAATATGAATTTTTGGTCAGAAATATGAGTGATCACGGATGGAGCTTCTTTTTGAAATTGAACGCTTATTTACAGAGATATTAACGATTTAAGATATTTCGAATTTTTCATATAAAATATGATTTTTTGGTCAGAAATATGAGTGATCACAGATGGAGCTCCTTTTATTAATTGAACGCTTATTTACAAAGATATTAACGATTTAAGATATTTCGAGTTTTTCATATAAAATATGAATTTTTGGTCAGAAATATGAGTGATCACGGATGGAGCTCCTTTTCTTAATTGAAGGCTTATTTACAGAGATATTAACGATTTAAGATATTTCGAATTTTTCATATAAAATATGATTTTTTGGTCAGAAATATGAGTGATCACAGATGGAGCTCCTTTTATTAATTGAACGCTTATTTACAGAGATATTAACGATTTAAGATATTTCGAGTTTTTCATATAAAATATGAATTTTTGGTCAGAAATATGAGTGATCACAGATGGAGCTCCTTTTTTTAAATTGAACGCTTATTTACAGAGATATTAACGATTTAAGATATTTCGTGATCACGGATGGAGCTCCTTTTCTTAATTGAACGCTTATTTACAGAGATATTAACGATTTAAGATATTTCGAGTTTTTCATATAAAATATGAATTTTTGGTCAGAAATATGAGTGATCACGGATGGAGCTTCTTTCTGAAATTGAACTCTTATTTACAGAGATATTAACGATTTAAGATATTTCGAGTTTTCCATATAAAATATGAATTTTTGGTCAGAAATATGAGTGATCACAGATGGAGCTCCTTTTTTAAATTGAACGCTTATTTACAGAGATATTAACGATTTAAGATATTTCGAGTTTTTCATATAAAATATGAATTTTTTGTCTGAAATATGAGTGATCACAGATGGAGCTCCATTTTTAAATTGAGCGCTTATTTACAGAGATATTAACGATTTAAGATATTTGGAATTTTTCACATAAAATATGAATTTTTGGTCAGAAATATGAGTGATCACAGATGGAGCTCCTTTTCTTAATTGAACGCTTATTTACAGAGATATTAACGATTTAAGATATTTCGAGTTTTTCATATAAAATATGGATTTTTGGTCAGAAATATGAGTGATCACAGATGGAGCTCCATTTTTAAATTGAACGCTTATTTACAGAGATATTAACGATTTAAGATATTTCGAGTTTTTCATATAAAATATGGATTTTTGGTCAGAAATATGAGTGATCACAGATGGAGCTCCATTTTTAAATTGAACGCTTATTTACAGAGATATTAACGATTTAAGATATTTCGAGTTTTTCATATAAAATATGGATTTTTGGTCAGAAATATGAGTGATCACGGATGGAGCTCCTTTTTTAAATTGAACGCTTATTTACAGAGATATTAACGATTTAAGATATTTCGAGTTTTTCATATAAAATATGAATTTTTGGTCCGAAATATGAGTGATCACATATGGAGCTCCTTTTTTAAATTGAACGCTTATTTACAGAGATATTAACGATTTAAGATATTTCGAGTTTTTCATATAAAATATGAATTTTTGGTCAGAAATATGAGTGATCACGGATGGAGCTCCTTTTCTTAATTGAACGCTTATTTACAGAGATATTAACGATTTAAGATATTTTGAGATCTTCATTAAAATTATAAATTTTTGGTCAGAAATATGAGTGATCACGGATGAAACTCCTTTTCTGAATTGAACGCTTTTTTACAGAGATATTAACGATTTAAGATATTTCGAGTTTTTCATATAAAATATGAATTTTTGGTCCGAAATATGAGTGATCACAGATGGAGCTCCTTTTTTAAATTGAACGCTTATTTACAGAGATATTAACGATTTAAGATATTTCGAGTTTTTCATATAAAATATGAATTTTTGGTCAGAAATATGAGTGATCACGGATGGAGCTCCTTTTCTTAATTGAAGGCTTATTTACAGAGATATTAACGATTTAAGATATTTTGAGTTTTTCATATAAAATATGAATTTTTGGTCAGAAATATGAGTGATCACAGATGGAGCTCCTTTTTTTAAATTGAACGCTTATTTACAGAGATATTAACGATTTAAGATATTTCGTGATCACGGATGGAGCTCCTTTTCTTAATTGAACGCTTATTTACAGAGATATTAACGATTTAAGATATTTCGAGTTTTTCATATAAAATATGAATTTTTGGTCAGAAATATGAGTGATCACGGATGGAGCTTCTTTCTGAAATTGAACTCTTATTTACAGAGATATTAACGATTTAAGATATTTCGAGTTTTCCATATAAAATATGAATTTTTGGTCAGAAATATGAGTGATCACAGATGGAGCTCCTTTTTTAAATTGAACGCTTATTGACAGAGATGTTAACGATTTAAGATATTTCGAGTTTTTCATATAAAATATGAATTTTTTGTCTGAAATATGAGTGATCACAGATGGAGCTCCATTTTTAAATTGAGCGCTTATTTACAGAGATATTAACGATTTAAGATATTTGGAATTTTTCACATAAAATATGAATTTTTGGTCAGAAATATGAGTGATCACAGATGGAGCTCCTTTTCTTAATTGAACGCTTATTTACAGAGATATTAACGATTTAAGATATTTCGAGTTTTTCATATAAAATATGGATTTTTGGTCAGAAATATGAGTGATCACAGATGGTGCTCCTTTTTTAAATTGAACGCTTATTTACAGAGATATTAACGATTTAAGATATTTCGAGTTTTTCATATAAAATATGAATTTTTGGTCAGAAATATGAGTGATCACAGAGGAGCTCCTTTTCTTAATTGAACGCTTATTTACAGAGATATTAACGATTTAAGATATTTGGAGTTTTTCATATAAAATATGGATTTTTGGTCAGAAATATGAGTGATCACAGATGGTGCTCCTTTTTTAAATTGAACGCTTATTTACAGAGATATTAACGATTTAAGATATTTCGAGTTTTTCATATAAAATATGAATTTTTGGTCAGAAATATGAGTGATCACAGATGGAGCTCCATTTTTAAATTGAGCGCTTATTTACAGAGATATTGACGATTTAAGATATTTCGAGTTTTCCATATAAAATATGAATTTTTGGTCAGAAATATGAGTGATCACAGATGGAGCTCCTTTTCTTAATTGAACGCTTATTTACAGAGATATTAACGATTTAAGATATTTCGAGTTTTTCATATAAAATATGAATTTTTGGTCAGAAATATGAGTGATCACAGATGGTGCTCCTTTTTTAAATTGAACGCTTATTTACAGAGATATTAACGATTTAAGATATTTCGAGTTTTTCATATTAAATATGGATTTTTGGTCAGAAATATGAGTGATCACAGATGGAGCTCCATTTTTAAATTGAGCGCTTATTTACAGAGATATTAACGATTTAAGATATTTCGAGTTTTTCATATAAAATATGAATTTTTGGTCAGAAATATGAGTGATCACAGATGGAGCTCCTTTTCTTAATTGAACGCTTATTTACAGAGATATTAACGATTTAAGATATTTCGAGTTTTTCATATAAAATATGGATTTTTGGTCAGAAATATGAGTGATCACAGATGGAGCTCCATTTTTAAATTGAACGCTTATTTACAGAGATATTAACGATTTAAGATATTTCGAGTTTTTCATATAAAATATGGATTTTTGGTCAGAAATATGAGTGATCACAGATGGTGCTCCTTTTTTAAATTGAACGCTTATTTACAGAGATATTAACGATTTAAGATATTTCGAGTTTTTCATATAAAATATGAATTTTTGGTCAGAAATAGAGTGATCACAGATGGAGCTCCATTTTTAAATTGAGCGCTTATTTACAGAGATATTAACGATTTAAGATATTTCGAGTTTTCCATATAAAATATGAATTTTTGGTCAGAAATATGAGTGATCACAGATGGAGCTCCTTTTCTTAATTGAACGCTTATTTACAGAGATATTAACGATTTAAGATATTTCGAGTTTTTCATATAAAATATGAATTTTTGGTCAGAAATATGAGTGATCACAGATGGTGCTCCTTTTTTAAATTGAACGCTTATTTACAGAGATATTAACGATTTAAGATATTTCGAGTTTTTCATATAAAATATGAATTTTTGGTCAGAAATATGAGTGATCACAGATGGTGCTCCTTTTTTAAATTGAACGCTTATTTACAGAGATATTAACGATATTTCGAGTTTTTATATAACAAATCGATTTTTGGTCAGAAATATGAGTGATCACAGATCGAGGTCCTTTTCTTGATTAAACGCTTATTGGGCAAGTTATTAGCGAATTTAGATATTTTGAGTTTTTATATAAAAAATCGATTTCTGACAAATTCGACCACATGACATACAAATATATCGATTTGTATGTCATGTAAATAGAACTTTCCAACTACCAAAATTCGGATTGACAATGACAATTAAAATATGCTTTCGCCACATGGTTTCTAAAAGGCATTTTTAGAGTTATTTTATATTATAAAAACTAGACTTAATTATAAAACGATCTTTAAATATTTTATAGTTATGATATTAAAAAAATTCGCTATTTCAAATCAGATTTGTTTTCATTTAAAATATTTTTCTCAAGTAAATAATAATTAAAATGTCCATGTTTCAATTACGGTTATAATTAAAATTTCATCATTATGAAAAAAATAACCAATTAAGGCGAATAACTACCAGTTACTGTTGTTTTTTAATCGAACATCAATGTACTTTGTTTGAATGTATGTAAATGTTAACATAATTAATCAAAACAATCTTGTGTTTGTTATTAAAAAAAACGGAATCACTATCAATAAAAGACCACCAAACAATATTCTCGTGTGAGCAAAATAAAAACTGAACCAAATCAAATATTAAAAAAAAACTCACCCCCAAAGTAAAAGGAATAAATAAACACATACAAACAATATCAAATGTTAAACTTAAATGCGACATTAAATAAAAACTGAACACACAATTTGAACCACCCAAAAAATATGAATGAAAGTGAATGGATAGAAGGATGGATGGTTGTTTGGATGGATGGTACGACGTGGGAAATGCACTACGAAGACATTTCTCACGCACGTTACACACGTGCTGGACGAACTTTTTTTTAATGCACAAAAAGAAACAAAATTTGTAATAAAACCTTTTGATGTACCCAAAATACACACAGTGTATAAGTACTTGAAATTGTTTGTGTTTTTTTTGTTTCTTATTCGAAAGGAACATACATACATATTAATGGATACAAGTACATGTAACAAATATTTCAAAAATACTTATTATTGTTTATGATTTCCAACTATCCACGTGCCCATGACAATGGATTTTAGTTAAAATTGTTTTTTTTATTATTTTTTCTTTTTAATTCTTTCTATTTTACTTACTGGCTTTTTTAAGACATGATTGTTGCTGATTGTTATTTGTAATAATATAATATTTTTTGTTTATTTCCTGCTATATTTCAAAAGTTAATTACACTTTGCGAGAGAGTGATGTGAATAGAGTAACGGAGACAGCGAGCAAGAGAGAGAGAGTGAGCGAGAGAGCGACAATAAACACAACTTTCCATTCTTTTCATTTTGATAATGATTAAGGCCACATTGTTGTTATAAAAACAAGTTCAAATTAAATCTCCATAATCATTGTTTAACTGACTGTAGCAGGAAAAGGACTTTGTAGACGGATCAAATAATAAATAAATATGGTTTACGGAATATAATAAAAATTAGCGTAAACTGGCTTAAGTTTGTAGTAAATGATAGATCAGTATAAAATGGGTTTTTACGAACCTAATAGTAGGGACCTTTGAATCGTCAATTTATGTCGTTTTCGGAAATTTCTGTTTCTGAATTCGAACATAAGCAGACATTTTTAAAATACCGAGTATCTATTCAACAGAAAGATCTCAAAAAAAATCTAGCATTATTTATAGAGTATCCAAAACCGAATACCGGTTAACCGGTTTTTTCATCTTTGTAAACTCCACCGGTTTCGGTTTATTTAACTATTCGTTATTTTGACAAACCGGTTTTTGTAAGACGGTTAACCGGTTTTAATTAAATATTTTTTCTAAAGCTCATTCAAACATATTTATGAAAAACTTTGATACCATTTTTAAAAATATTGATTTATTTTATAGAAAATTGTAGCATTTGACAACATTTCGTAAAAGATATAACATAATTGCATAAAGAATTCAAAAATGATAAATTTCCGTTTTTTCGGTTTTTTTTGAAGATAAAAACCGAAACCGCTTAACCGGTTTTTTTAAAAGACAATAATCGAAACCGGTGTTTTCAAAAACACACATTTTCGGTTAAACCGGAAACCGGTTTTTTGGACACTAATTATTTACCAAATAATCTATAGCGTGTTGGAAATAAACTAAATGCATCCGGACCAAAACGAAAAATTTCGATAAAAAAAATAATTTTTGAACCATTACTTTAGATAATATTTTCCATGACCATATAAAATTTAAATACCGATATTAACAACAATTTAAAAAAAGCCAATATTTTTTTACTCTAACCCTCATTATCTGTCCATATTTCCAACTAGGGAGATGGTGCTTTGCCAACATTTACTCTACTCATCTTCCAGCCATGTCTCCAAAGTGGTAGAACTTGAGCGTAAACTTGATTTAGCTGGAGAATTATTTGAATTTATACTGAAGCAATGAAAATTATCCATATCATCGTCCAATGAATTTCCATTTATGTCCCATTTAACAACAGGCGTTAATTTATAAAAGCAATCCCTCTCCTGGCCAATTATGAACTGATGATAGTTGCCATCGGATTTACAACCTAAACTAACATTAACTGGAAGCAAATGATTGAGTTGGTGTTGGGAATTAAAGTAATTATGATGCGTTTCAAGGCCTCTATTGGTAAATATGGGATTATTAAAATTGATAGCATTGCTGTTGTTGTTATTATTGTGATTATGAGTATGATTGCTGTTGTTATTGTTGTTAGTTCCATTACTGTTATTGGAAAAGGTGGAATTGTTAGTGATGAGATTATGATCTTGATCTTGATTAATAAAGTAATTATCTAAACTAGCTGTGGACGGTGTATGACGGAAGTAACGCACATCTTCTTTGTACTTGACTTTTTCGAAAACAACCTCGAGATTTGTGTCATCGGCGAATGATGAAGGTGGCGGCTTTTTAATGGTAGCGCCGTCGTTATTGGTGAAATTAGCATCAAATGGTACAATTTCGGAAGCGGTATCGCTGCGTAATTGTTCCAAACGCTGAAATTCATAACCATCGGCTGTTAGAAATAATTTTGAAGTTAAACTTTGCAGAATGGCCGTGTCATGTGTTTCATCTTCGTCATCTTCATCGAAGTGCTTTAATGCTTTTACATTTTTAGTAGCCTGCTTTTCCTTAGGGCTGTCTTTGGTATCCTTTTTGCTTTGACGATGATATGCTGCTGCATTTCGCGGTGATGTGTTTGGATTTTGATTGTTCGGTTTTTCGGTTGCTTCTACCGATGGGTCAATATCGGTGGAAATGTCTTCCTCTTCTAAACGTTTAAGGAAAATTTGTTTGGTGGACAATTTACGTATGAGCTGCAAAGAGAAGAGGAAAGAAAATGCTGTGAGCATAGTTTGTGACAAAAATCCGATTTATATTATTCGAGATTAGTCAGTTATATTAAAACCTACTAAATCGGTCCATTATTTCACCTAGCTCCCATACAAATGTCCTCCCGAAATAGAACTTTATCGGTCATAAATGCAGAAAAGGTTTCATATAGAAAGAAACCACGCGTCATGGTGATGGGTCCATAGTTTGTCATAGCTCCCATACTATGTCCACTTCCGAAAATTACTTTAACGAGCATAAAACACTTAAACATGTTGGTATCCAAAACCAATTTAAAATAAAGAAATTTCATATAGAAAGAAATCTCGCGATTTAATTTCATTGGGATGGGTCCATAATTCGCCATAGCACCCATATAATGCCTTCTTCCGAAAATCACATTAGCAAACATAAATCTCATAAAGATGTATCTATATCAAATTTCTATATGAAAGATATGTCATATAGAAATTAATCAGGAAACCTAATATTATGGCGATCAGTCCATAATTGGCCATAGCACCCATATAATGACCGCTTCTGAAAATGACTTTAACGAGCAACAAACTCTTAAAAAGTTTGGTATCCAAAAGCAATTCAATATAAAAAAGTTTCATATAGAAAGAAATCACGCGACCAAATTTCATAGCGATCGGTTCATAATGGGTGATAGCTCTCATCATAGGGTAACATTTTTAGTCTGTCTGATATAAAAACAAAATATGTACATTGACTAGCATGTATTTTGTTGTTAGGTTTTTGACAACAGACTTAGGTTTTTGACAATTACGTCTACACGCAGAGAAAAAATATAATTGGGCATGGTTACTGTAACCATTTAAATAGTGTTACAAGATTTTTAACAATATTATAGTCACAGTAACCATTTACATGATTGTGGTAACCATAATATGGTTAATTTACGATTCACATGATTGTATCAACCATATATATGGTTACAGTAAACAAATATATGTTTGTGGCAACCATATTTATGATGAATAATTTTATCATAATATGTTGTTCTCAGATTATGATAAGCTTTAAGCCGAGAGCAACATAATATGATAAGTCCTTCATCATATGAATGGTTGTCACAAACATATATTTGTTTACTGTAACCATATATATGGTTGATACAATCATGTGAATCGTAAATTAACCATATTATGGTTACCACAATCATGTAAATGGTTACTGTGACTATAATATTGTTAAAAATCTTGTAACAATATTGAAATGGTTACAGTAACCATGCTCAACTATATTTTTGCTCTGCGTGTAGACGTAATTGTCAAAAATCTAAGTCTGTTGTCAAAAACCTAACAACAAAATACATGCTAGTCAATGTACATATTTTGTTTTTATATCAGACATAGGATTTGTTGTATTTTTGTTTGACAAATCGGAGTGTCTCGTCTCTATGTATAATTCTATGGCTCTCATATTAAGCCCAATTCCGAATATCACTCACGAAAATAAATTATTGAGATTTAAAAAAAAAATTTCTGTTCATTTACTCAGTTTCTCACATGTTTTTTTTTCGTTCGGACTGGTTTCAATTTCGTTGTTACTATTCCGATCGATTTTGTTTTAGCTTCTTCAGATTTCGTTTTACATTTTCTAAAAAAGCAGAGTCGTGTTCCCTAAAATAGCCAGTTCACATCTATATATATCTTGTCCTGTCTCCAAGTCACCAGTTTTGTCGACTCTTCCATCTGTTATGAATTCATACCATTTCGTTTTTTAATTTGTTTAATACAACGTCAAATGTTAACAAAATATGCAGTTTCATTATTTACATCTACTTCAGAAAAGTACAAAAAGTGTAGATTAGAACTACTAAAATGTACTAGTGAATAAGTACCTAGTCAATAGTAATATCGTCAGTAGTAGACTTCCAATGACACGCACATGTTAAATGTCTATATATAGAGAAAACAGATTCGTAATAGCAATCGAATTAGTTGCCAATCGAATGATTCTACCTTAGTGACCGAATTTTACAGTTGTGTCTACAAAATTTTAGAAGTGGCAACAAAAGTTTGGTTGCTTCAACCGAAATTCTTCTATATCAACTGACTTTCTGTTAATAGGACCGAAAAATTCTATGTGTGCAACCGAATTATTCGATTGGCAACAAATTCGGTTGCTATCACGAATCTGTTTTCTGTGTGTAATAAATAGCATTGTCTGGAGCAAAATAAGTCACTAGTACTGGTGACTGTGTCAATAGTAAGTCAGTATAGTTTCACTATTGACACTTCCTGCTTCTGGTTACTCAATATTCTCGTACATTCTACAAAAGTCCTGTGAACCTATATCCCATTTTCCAATGAAGACTCCAGTTGAGCAGTGACCGGTTATCACCCCTAATAAAGACGTGAGTCTTTTTCCTATCCAAGCCAATTAGTATTCTGGTTGTCTTTGCCTCCAACTTTCACCAAATAGCCTTGGAATATAGTAGTGGCATAACCTCCCAATCCGTATTAATATAGTTCAGAAATAATAACAAAAATAAAAATTTCTTTAGATTTTTTTTGGAATTTTAACTATTTTTTTAAATATTTGCAAAAGTTTCCATTGTATTGTTAAACACTGTATAAATCGCTAACGTAGTTCTTTAAACTGTGTACATTTTTTTAATAAATAGCCTAACCATTTAATAAATAAGACTACATTCACAAAATTAAAAAAATATTTAAAACAAATGATTTCAATATGTTTTTATAAAATTTGTAAAAAAAGGACCTCTTCCTTCCACATGTGGTCTATAACTTTCATAGACATTCATGACAATCACCAAATAAATATACATCTGATATATGATATGAATCAAATGTCATTATTTTAATTAATATTTTTAATACAATTTCATTTAGAAAATTTAAATGCTTTCAACAAAATAGCAATTTATTTTCTTAAATTTTCCGGAAGTTAAATAACGCACGTGTATGTATTTGTTTTGGCTGAAATGCAAAAGGGCGTAACAACTCAAAGAAATTTTTCTTTTTTTTTTAAACAACAAAACAAATTATTAATTTGTTTTGTAGAAATACCCTTAAAACAGCTTTAGATTAAGATTAATTTATTTAAAATATGATTATCTTCATAAAGAAGTAGAAAATTTAAAATACACCCTCCCACCCTGTTACTATCGAATCACAGTGTAAAATTGAAAATAGCAGTCATTGAAACTATAGTTGGTTAGTTTTGGTTAGTAGTAGATTGTTGTGGCCATAATTACAATGTTTTGTTGTTTTACTTGTTTAGTGGCTTTGTTTCATTTATGCGTTACAAGGATAATCCTTTTTTTTATATATAAAAAAATGTTTTAATCAATATTATTGATTTATTTTCTTTTAATAAATTTAGCACTAAACACTGACCCTTAACGCCTTGCTATACAAATTTTATACATAGAAGGAATTTCTTTTTTAACAATGTATAAAATAAAATTAGCTTGCTTACCTTGATACAAGATTTTTTTGTACGTTTCAATAGATGAGACATTTCGTGGTGGTTTGTCAAATTAAATCGTGTAAAATTCTTAAAGCCATTACAGCTAATATTTATTTGTGGTTTTTGTTTATTTTTTCATTTATAAAATTATCTATAATAAATAAAAAAAACAAAAATAATTTATTTGTTGTAAGTTGATATACTACTATGTAGGTATTTTGTTTAACACACACAATAAACTAAAAATGAATGCATCACCATTTGCTGGTAGTGGCCTACTACTGCCACAACTGGCTAAAAAATGTTCACTTGGAACCCCTCTCTCAGCGTTCGTGTGTTTGCTTGAATGTGGCTGTGGTTGTTGAAACTGAGCAACATAAACATTTGACAACTTAACACCCATTTCATGCTGTTTTTTGTTTGTTTACAATGCAGAACACTGAAGGAGTGAGTTCTTGAAATTTAGATACAATTTCGAGGTTCGAAAAACATTTTTTGACAATAATTTGGTCAATAGTCCTAAATAGTTTTCTATTACACAGTTTTAATAAAACAGCTAAAGCATCTTTATCATGACAAATATATGTGGAAAATAAAATCCTTTCATCGATTACAGAATGATATTTACCACAGTTATTATGTATTTCAAGTACACAGAAAAAACTATATTTCAATTCAAACATTTATCACATATTGAACTGGTTTCAATTATTCCATAATTGAATCAAGTATTCATGTGCTCAAAAACAAAATTTTCTGATATTTTCTATTGAATTTTGAGTTTTGAATTTGATAATTTTGACAATTGAATATACAATTTTCGTTATTGCTTGAATTTTAAATACAAAAATTATTGAATAGATAATTTTCGTAATTGAAAACACAAAAAATAACAAAATTCAACCAATAACGAAAATTGTATATTCAATTGTCAAAATTATCAAATTCAAAACTTAAAATTCAATAGAAAATATTAGAAAATTTTGTTTTTGAGCACATGAATACTTGATTCAATTATAAAATAATTGAAACCAGTTCAATATGTGACAAATATTTGAATTGAAATGGTTTAAGAAATAGTTTTTTCTGTGTATTGAGTGGATTCGTAATTCAGCTTGGGTGGAGGAAGAACTCGCGCGTCATTGCCATTATCTTTTAAGGGCAATGAGGCCGTCCTTTTTTCGCTGCCTTCGAGGGATTGCGTTTCACTCACATTGGTTGATGGTCTAACAGCCATAAAGGTTTGATGACCAAGATTGTTGTCAAACTCAACAAGAGCTTGCAAAATCATTAGAAGTTACTCAAGCATCAATTTCAAAACGTTTGCGAGCAGCTGGATTCATCCAAAAGCAGGGAAATTGGCTACCATTCGAATTGAAGCTGAGAGACCTTGAAAGACGATTTTGCATGTCTGAAATGCTGCTTGAAGAAAATCATTTTTCCACCGAATCATTACTTGCGATGAAAAATGGATCCATTACGATAACCCGAAGCGTTACAGATCGTATGTGAAGACCGACCAACCAGTCGAATCGATACCAACGCCAAATATCCATGGCACTAAGTTAATTCTATGTATTAGGTGGAAGCAAAAGGATGAGCTGCTGAAACCTGACCAGACCATCACAGGGAACCTGTACCGAATGTAACTGATTCGTTTCAAGCGAGCATTGCCCGAAAACCGCCCAGAATATGCGGCCAGAAATTAAACCATAATATTCCATCATGACATTGGTCACATGTTGCAATACCTGTTGAAAAGTATTTAGAATAAAGTGGTTGGGAAGTTTTGCCTCACCCGCTTTATAGTTTCGATCGATGCAGAACGTTGTCTCTGAAATAGAGTCGAATATAGCTCGCATACTTGTTATACCCTTCACCATGAGTGGCAAGGGTATATATAAGTTTGTCATTCCGTTTGTAATTTTCACAATATAATTTTCCGACCCTATAAAGTATATATATGTATTCTGGATCCATATAGATAGCGTAGTCGATCTGTCTGTCTGTTGAAATCAACTTTCAATATTTCCGGAATTCTTCGAGAAAATTGGTCCACAAATGGCTGAGATATGAGGAAAAAACCAGGACAACCTTGATTTTTGACCTATATCAGGATTACTAAGTCATTAATATAGACAATATGGATATCTAATGATAGATATTTCAAAGACCTTTGCAACGACGTATATAAGACCATAGCAAGTTGGACGTATAATGGGTCAAAATCGCTAAATATTAAAAAACAAAAAAAATTTAAAACTTAAAAATTTTTTTTAAAAATTTAAAAAAAAAAATTTTAAAAAAAGCAATTAAAAAAAAATTTTTTTTTCAAAAAATTAAAAAAAAAATATTTTGTTTACCTAAAAAATTTAGTTAAATTATTATATTAAAGTTCTGTTTATTGTTGGGCACTGAGGCTCAACACAACTGGAAAATTGAGCAGCGTATATAGAAATTGTGTTCGTTTAACTATAGCTTTTGAATGTTTTTTTTCCCCGTTTGTGTTTTCGTCAGTACGAAGGCGAATTATAGTTATACTAATAGTAGTCGGATCTAAACTACTACAAATGTAGTATGTATCTACATTAGTAGTTGTATATAACTACTACCGCTTCCATTCTGATTCATAAGTCCCTTTAGTTCCGTCATTTGATCAAACCGCATTTTAAGTTTTTTCTTCCGATACACGTGCAAATGTTTCATACTAATAAGTATTTTTCTCTATGAATTTAAATCTCAACGAAAAGTTATACTCATTTATTTGTGTATTTGCAAACTTAAATTAATATTATTGTTGTTTTTCTAGCTTTGATGCAGCACAGGCGCAGTATTTTCTATGAACGATTAGGGATACTATTTTTTGATAGAGAAGAGAGAGTGTGTGTCAAAATTCCACTTTGTGTGTATTTGACATTGTGCCCTAGCGGGAAATTTCATTCAAAATATTACTTACTGTCTGTAAATGTATGTTAATGTTTGTTGTTTTTTTTTTTTTTGTTCCTTTATTCGTAGTGTCATAGGTCATTCCATTCATTCAATGTATATTTGTATTTTTCATTTCTGTTTGGTTGTTTGTAATATTGTTTAATATTTATATTCATATATATGTATATTGTGGGTTTCTCAATAATTTAGTTGTCAAGGAGTGGTAATTATATGTCAAACATTCCTGACATATTATTGTGCATGTTAAGTGAGTTTTCAGGAAAAGGAAATTAAATTTAAATTCCATTAAACTATTGTAAAATAAATACAGCTAATAGCAATATTAGTTATTTAATAACATTTATTAAATATATAACAAAAAAATACTAAGTAGAATTGCATTAAACTAAATTTAATACAGGAAAAGTGTATTAAATTTGTGTTGTGAGATGAGAAATCCGATGTTTTTGGAAACTTTTTTATGTGTAACTAAATATTTAATTGAGTAAAATTTGTCCGTATTGTAGCATGCGCCATAGCAACATAAATTCAATATGCAACAGTTAGGATAGAAATGTCGGAGCTTTTTTTAAAATTTACATAATTTTAAATCAAATGTGAAAAAACAACAATTTTCGACAAGGCATCGGACCTTACCTGTTCCAAATTTTGTTAAAACTTGGTACTCCGGTTATTTATAGTCATACAACATTTGATGTTGTTCAAATAATTATAAATTCGCTTTGGTTTGTCTTTTGTCGAGGTTCAAAGTTCAAATTTTATATAAGAATAGTGTAAAATCGCTCAAATTCAATTGTATATTAATTACTTTTTATTTCAATAAGTCGATTTGATTTTTTTTTTGATTTCAATAAATCGATGGTTGCGGTCGCCGTTGGCACTTAGCGTCGTCGCGTCCTGAGCAATGTCATTCATATTTCCAAACAAAAAATCATTGATCATGGAGCAATAACGATTGATCATCGCAAACCCCGTCTTAATTTTTTTAAAAAATAAGGTCCGATGATGCCACCAGCGTTTAAACAGCACCAAACGCTTAATTTTTCTGAATGTATTGGAGTCTGTAGGGTCTGTTGTGGATTGATCTCACTCCATCAATTAGCCTCAACACTGAACACAATTTTACGATAAAACATATTAGCCATTCTAGGGAGACAAAATTAAATATCTTAGAAAAAAATTAAGCTAGACTTATGAATTTAGGTGCAAGGTGTTACTAGGCCAATATGGGCGAAATTGAACCACTGCCACGCCCACCTCCCATACAACTGCAAACATTTATATCTAATATGATTCGCGTTGGATATTCAAAAAGTCAAAAAACGGTGGGGGGTTTCTTATAAATAAATTGATAAATTTCAATGTTTGTGCTTAATCAGGCTTCAAAGCGACTTACAAAATCACGTTTTGTCTGGTTTAGCGCTTTCCACCTTAGCTTAAATCTAATATACACATTTTAATATAAAAAATTGTAAATGCTTATAATCAATATCAGATTTGGAATTACTACTGCTTATTTTTCGCCATATATAAAAAAAATCGTGGTATGTGGTTTTATCACTTATTATTTGTTTTTTTTTTAATCGGCAAATCTCGGCAGATAATTTTATAAGGGCCTAAAAGTAATTATTTCAGACGTTCGTTTGAAACTGATTTGGTGTTGAAGCGTTGTGAAGATAAGAAAATATCGATTATAGAATTTTGTTTTTTTTTTCCTAACTTAACGCAAAGAGTAATTGTTTAAATGAAATAACACTAAAATAATTTTTCAGGTTCTTGAAATAAATTCTCATGATATTAACAGTTGAGCTTCAAAACAAAAAAAGAATCGTTAAAAAATTCCATTCCAATAAAAAGTTACTCGGTTTTAAAAAGGAACAATTTCATTTAAGTGTTTTTGTTATTTTTAATTCACTCAAAAATATTCAAGTTAAATGTACTGTTATATTTTGTTATTGTTGGCAAATTAGGCAAAGTTTTTTAATTTTCTTATTTTATAACAAGTGCTCTTTCATATTTGATAAAAATATTTATCCAAATTGAAACTCAAAAAACGTCCAGCTAGATTAGCAACATCTTACACTGTGCATCAGTTTCCAAATGCTCTAGAGTCCCAATCGGCGAAAGAAAGACGCCGACGTTCGACGTTCATTGCATCATTTGGAGAGTATGTGGGGTATGTGATCTGTCCCCAATTCGACAAATGGCTTGCTCTGATGGACGATTATGTGCGCCATAAAAATCACGAAGTCGTCTATAAGTTGATTTTCAAAGTAAATTTGCATAATTTGGTGGCGTTTTTCAAGCATCAATCTAATCATGATGATATCAAAAAGTGAGAGCGTTTGACTGTTAACAATTTCGTAAGTTCTATCGGGCTTAAAAACATCCTTTACTGTATCTCATAATATTTTAAATGTCTTTATAGATTCTTATTTGTATTTTTTTTTTATCAAAATGGAATTATCCTTCGGCTTAACTGTCATTTCACTCAAGCGAATTTTTTTAGGTTGTTTCCAACAGTATAAACTAATTTTTATGTAGGACATGCATTTAGACATATGTATCCTTCTTCATACTAATTATCCTCTTTTCATAAAAACTGTTTTTTTGAGTAATACATTCGAAAAAACAATTTCAAGATTATACTTCTATTAAGTTAATTAAAACTTTTCAATAAAAAATTCTCAAAACTACGAAAATTTATACAAATTCATTAAATATTAAAATATTGGCATTTTACTTTTCCGGAAATCATCCGATTAAAGATTTTATAGTTTATAGTCCACTTATGCTTAAAATCGGTCATGTCCTAGGAAACCTTTCCGCAGGTCAAAGTTCTGGAAAGTGATGATTTAGAATGATTTAGAAAAGACAATATATCTGACATATTTTTAAAAGCTAACGTAATTAAAAAATAATAATTTGTTGGACCAAGGATAAGTTTTTTTTTACTCAATCCTTATACATTATACAAGATTCGGCACAGCCGAATATGACAATCATACCTGTTCTTGTTCAAGTTGCTCCGTGTAATTTCTAATAATTTGAATATTTTCCTGACTGACTTTTGATTGACTATCTTGCTTGAAAGATTATTCAGCAAAGATTAAGATTTCCGGACCATGGTATAATGACATGCGATCGTCCTAATCTAGCAACCAGTCTAACGATAAATACACAACTTTATTTATGTACTTATGCCATAAAAATGCCATTCAATTTTCTATGGTCTTGATGAGAGGATATTAAGTAGCATCCTTCACAAGGTGATTTCATCTTATTCACTTAAATCAACAATACCTACATTTATTTTTAACATTCGAACAAAATTTATCAACATCTGTGATACTAATGACAGTTTTATTCGAATGTTTTAAATTCATTTCAAAACAATTGTATTGTTTTTAACGTTAAAAACGTGACTTTAAACAAAAAGACTGTTTGTTTTAAAGCTGGGAAAAATTACCCAAACGTGAAAAACAATCCACTAATTAAAAATTGAAATTAGTCTTTGAAAAGGTCAAGCTGGAGGCATAATTAAATGCTCGCCCACCCTTTTGCAACAAATGATCATCACGCCACGCCGCTCAATAACTTTGCGCAATATGACACGAAATAGCAATAAAGAAGAGCTGAAGTCTGATGATATTGTGGCAAAATTTTAATTTACGATGCATAATATTTGCGATTGTAAATAATTTTAATGTAACGATAAGTATTAAATTTATGTACATATGAATAAATAATTTAATATCTGCATTACATTACAATGGAAACGTTTTTATACGCTTTGTGAAATTAATTTAATAAAATGTAAATTTCATTTTAAAACAAGTGTGTCAATTTCACCACTTTATACTCTCTCACTTACTTGCTTGGTTATTGCAAAGTGTGGAATTGTATTATTATTATTAGCCACCCCTAAAACTGAACCTTTGAACAGGGCAAAGTACAATGCAATAATCATCATCAAGGTTGATTATTTTGCAGTCATATACATACATATGTATGTATATGAATTGTAAGTATTTGCTGGATATTGAAAGCGGGGTGTTAAATTTCATTGCGGTGTGTGAATGTGAAAAACGATTGACAACACGACGCGACGATTGACTCTTGAGCGTCAATGAGGCGTGTGACAACTATCATTGTCTGCCACAAATGTGTGTAATGTTTAGGTGTGTTGTATCTGTATGTTTAGGCGTTTGCAGTGACAATTCACTTTAGATTTCAAGCAATTAAAATTTATTTTTTTTACCTTCTGAACTAACATTTTTGCACTATTGATGTACGAGTATCCGTGCTTCCTGTAAAATAAAATTTTAAGAAACTGACTATAATCCATCAATTTTTTTATGAGATGATGATCAATTGCTCATTTAAAATTGATTCGTCATTATCCTTTTTTATATTGACCAAATCATGACAAGACAACAACTCTTTTATATATAAAGGTTTTTTTCTCTACGAATTGAAATAAATTAATAAACTTGAAATCAATACTCGAATGTGTCAAAAATTTATTGAATGATTACTTTCTGACACTCACAATTTTTTACGCAGGACGCAGAACTTTATTAATTTTATAAACATTTTAACGTTTTTCGGCAAACCATCAGAAATTAGAAATTAAACACACACTTAAAAGCAATTCTTTTCTTTTTGTACTTTTATAATTTTGTAAATTTTATGGTTTCCATTTTAATCTTTTTTTACAATAACAAAAAAAATACAAATCAAATTCTTTCTCCACAATACAATAGAGAGTGAGTGAGTGATGTGACCAATGTGTGACAATTTCACAAAACAATAAAAAACATTTGGATTGAATTCTGTTGTTTTTTTATAGTGTTTTTAGTAAAACACAATTTTTCAATTTTAAATTAAATGTAAAGATTTGTTATTTTTTGTTTCATTCTTTTATTTTTGGGTTTTGTTTTCAAAACATTTTAGTGTTAAATGTCACAATTAATTGTTTTCATTTGTATTTGTGGTTTCTATTCTTTAGGTTTACATGATTTCACGGCAAAATGTTGAAATGTAAATGACTAATGTTTATTGTGTGTTTTATTGAAAAACCGGATATTTAAATTTCAGCTTCAAATTTAAATTGTCCTTTAAAAAATTTAATCATTTGTCATTTTGAGGAAATGAATACCATTTTTTTGTTTCATTACCTTTTTACGGTAAGTTTGTATAGGAGGAACTAATTATGTGGACAGTATGCATCTTTTTTTTGGTGGGAATTGACATCGTTTGACATTTGTTTGTATTTAAATTTTAATAGTTTTATTAATACTCTTTTTAAACTTTTAGATTTCCCTTATTTTTTAGAAACTTAATTTTTATACCTTTGTTTATGGTAAATTCATTACACATCTCAAAAATACTAAGTAAATCTCTACTTGGACGCTGAAACTGCTTACCAATCCACAGAATTAGGCTAGTTTTACGAATTTATATGAGTGATCACAGATTGAGCTTATTTTCCTTAAAATCACAGTATTTACAAAGTTATTAACGCTTTAAGATATTTGAGTTTTTTCATTTTTGAGTTATTAGCGATTTATTAAGATATTTGAGTTTTTTTTATTAAAAATCAATTTTTTGGTATAAAATGTGAGTGATCACAGATTGAGCTTGATTTGCCTGAAATCGCAGTATTTAAGATATTTGAGTTTTTTAAACTAAAAATCGATTTTTGGTATAAAATATGAGTAATCACAGATTGAGCTTATTTTCCTTATAATTTATAGTATTTACAAAGTTATTAACGATTTAAGATATTTGAGTTTTTTTCATTTTTGAGTTATTAGCAATTTATTAATATATTTGAGTTTTTTTATACGCTCCACCACCATAAGTGGTGAATGAGGTTATATTGTCATTCCGTGTGTAACATAGAGAAATATTCATCTGAGATGTGGATTGTGCCATGTCCGTCTGTGTAAAACACGCTCACGTCCAAAATACGCAAACAAACTTAGTAGAGTTGCAAGCAGTTTACTATTGTCCTAAGCAGTTTGGTATTGAAAATCAGCGAAATCGGTACAGTGAAACCAATGTTATGAATTAAAATGTGGGACAACCTCAAAAAAAAAAAATTGATAATTTTCACATATTTTTGGTAATTTTTGTAAATATATTTCAGCTAATATCATAAAATTTTGCACTCGTTACTTTTATGATAAAAGGAGTAAGTCTGGTGGAAATTATAAGAATCGGTCCATGATTTCTCCTAGCCTCCATACAAATATCTTCCCGAAATATGGTTCTATGGTCTATAAATGCCTACAGAATAGGAATATCCATAGAAAATTCAGAAAAAATAAGTTTAGTGGTAAAAAAAATTATATTACAAAAATTTTCGTGGATCGGCCCATATTTGACCATAGCCCCCATATAAAGTACACTTCCGAAAATCTCTTAAATAAGCATAAATGTCTTATAAATATCGCTATCAAGTTGAAATTCGATATAAATAATCCCCATATACACCAAAATCGCTGTACCTATTTGTATGAAGATCGGCCGAGTATTGATTATAGCTTCCATATAAGTACCACTTCCGAAAAACGCAATAACCTACATAAATATCTAAAAAAAATATCAATATCAAAACAAAATTTCAGATCCGTAATTTATATTTAGAAATCATACTACAGGATTTTGTGAATATCGGTCCATATTTGACCATAAAAATCCAGGACCACTTCCAAAAATCAATTTAGTACTCATAAATCTCTTCGACAAAAATAATACTCATATACATAGATATCACTGTACCAAATTTTATGAAGATTGGCCGATAATTGGTCATAGCTCCCCTATAAGGCCCATTTTCGAAAAAGATATTAACCTTAAAAAATAATTAAAACATATCGATATCAAAATTAAATTACGCACAGATCAGTAATTTGTATCCAGCAATCATACTTCTGGATTTTGTGAATATCGGTCCATATTTAACCATAGCTCCCATATAGGGTCCACTCCCGAAAATCACTAAAATCCTCATAAATTTCTTACAAATATAGTTAGTTATCAGGTTAAAATTCGAAACAAATTTATTCAATATATACAAAAATCAATGTACCAAATTTTTTGATGATAGGCCCATAATTGGTCTAAAAAAAAGCGTTTTAAGCGCTTTAAATATGCAGTAAAAACTTTAAAATATGCTCTTAAAAGAACAAACTTTTACATAATTTTTAACCAAAAAATATACTTTTATTTAAAAAAATCAATACAATTCATTTCTAAATAGGTAAAGTAACACAAAATAAACAAAAATAACATAAACTAAAACAAGTATAACAAAAAATAAATACAACATAAAAACAATAAGCTATGAAAAGGCCTCGAGTGGTATCTTTTGATGATATTTTATATAAATATAAAGTCACTTCTTCAATTAAGGTTATTATTGAAAACATTTTTATATATAGAAAATGTTCTTTCGACATCAACTGATGTTTTAGGAGCAAATTTAAAAGACAATATTTCTTTAACACTTAGAATGGTTAAGTTTGAATTAGAACTAAAATTTGATATTTAGATGGCACTATTATTAAAATAGTGCTTATTTTATATTAAAAAAATCTATCTATTTTTCAATTTTGAATTTTAAACAAAGGAAGTACAAAACCTGTAACACTACAGCGAAAAATAAGTAAGACAAAATTTGTTTTTGATAAAGTCAAAATATGCTATTAAACAGTAAAATATGCTATAAAAACGCAAAGTATGACATAAATATGCTCTTAAAAAAATATATGCAAAAAAAATGCATTTAAGAGTAAAATATGCAAAAATATACAATAACAAATCGATGCCAAAATTCTTAAATAGTTGTGAAACGTGTAAATATCTTATTATTATGCTCATTAGACTCACCAGAAAAAATATGCATTTGCATATTTTGGTTTCCCTGGTCATAACTTTCATAAAGGAACCACTTCAGGAAAACACATTATCCTGCACAAATATCCAAAAAAATTCTATACTGAACCAAAATTTTACACCGATCAGTAATTTGTATTCAAGAATCGTACTACAAGATTTTTTAAATATTGGTCCATAATTGGCCACAGCTCTCATATAAATACATAAAAATCACGTTAAAATATTTTATGACAATCGAATCATAATAGGTCATAGCTCCCACATATGTAAGTCCCACAACCAAATATTTTGAAATTTGTCTAAATATATTTGTAATTCCTATTTTATACCCTTCACCTTCGTGAGAAGGGTATATATAAGTTTGTCATTCCGTTTGTAATTTCTACATTTTTCATTTCCGACCCTATAAAGTATATATATTCTGGATCCTTATAGATAGCGGATTAAGCCATGTCAGTCTGTCTGTCTGTCCGTCTGTTAGTTGAAATCAATTTTCTGAAGACCCCAGATATCTTCGGGATCCAAATCTTCAATAATTCTCTCAGACATGCTTTCGAGAAGATTGCTATTTAAAATCAGCAAAATCCGTCTATAAATAACGGATATATGAGCAAAAAACCGGTACAACCTCGATTTTTGATCTATATATGGATTACTAAGACATTAATATAGACAATATGGATATCTAATGATAGATATTTCAAAGTCCATTGCAACGATGTAGATAAGGCTATAGTAAGTTGGACCTACAATGGGTCAAAATCGGGAAAAATATTTTTTGACCCGAATTTTTTTTTCATCAAAAAATTTTTTTTGTCATAATTTTTTTTTCCAAAAAAAAAAAATTTAAAAAATTTGTAAAAAAACTTTTTTTAAAAAACAATTTCTAAAAAAAAATTTTGAAAAACAATTAAAAAAAAAAAATTTTGTTTACCTAAAAATATTTAAAAAAAATTATTTTGAAGTATAATTTGGTAAAGGGTATATACGATTCGGTACAGCCGAATATAGCTCTCTTACTTGTTTATACTCTGTTTCTTCACTTGAGGTTAAAAGGGAAAAATGTTGATCCAAACGTATTAACTAATTATTAAGTATATAAATTGTTAAATTTCATACGTTCTAATAGGAATTTGAGTTATAAATTGCTGAATTAGATACAATTTTTTGTACATTTGAAATAAAATATCTTCTGCGTAAACAAAAAGTTATTAGCTCTTTAAGATATTACAGTTTTTTGTTCTGAGTCGGTTCTTTTTCTCTAGGTTTTATTAATTGTTTTTAATCATTAAAGTACTTATTTGTTTAAAAGTATGCCAAAGTGTAAGGTACTTTTAGAAAACTAATCTACTACATTATAAAATTTATTCTCTGCCGTTGTTTTGATTTTCGGAATTTAGTACAAATACTAAGTAACGAGTATAAATAAATTTGATGCTCTTTACAATGTCTGGCGAAGTGAATCACAATACCAATGTTGATGATAATCTTTAACCTTTTAAGAAATAGTTCTGTTACTAATTCCATTGCTTCGAAACAAGTAGTATCACAGTGAAGATCGTTTAGAATACATTTGTATTGTGTAATATTTTTCCATTTAAAAAAATAAAGTAAAATGTTTAAAGAAAATCAAATAAATTATTACAAAAGTGATATAAATTTAAAAGAATTGATAGATATTCAAAATTTAAAAGCAAACGATGAAGCTTTATTTGTGTGTGATCTGGAAAAGGTTAAAGAAAAATATGAAACCTGGAATAAACTCATGCCACGCATAAAACCATATTATGGTAGGAAATATTTATATATAGATTTAATTATTTTATTTTTAAATGGGTTTATTTAAAATATTTCAGCTGTTAAATGCAATGACGATGATTGCATAGTGAAAACATTGGCCGATTTGGGAACTAATTTTGATTGTGCTTCGAAAAATGAAATCAAACAAGTTTTGGAATTGGGTGTCGATCCCGCACGCATAATATTTGCTAATCCCTGTAAACCCGTTTCGCATTTGGAATATGCCAAAGAGAACAATGTAAAATCCAGTACAGTGGATACAGAATTTGAGATCTACAAAATACACAAAACTTATCCGGAATCAAAGTAATTTTAAAAAATTCAAACAATATTTAAGAACTGAAATTCAATATAAATTGAATTGTTTTTGTTTGTTTTTCAGTCTGGTAATACGATTCCGCTGTGAAGCCAAAGATGCTCAGTGCCCTTTAGGCGATAAATTTGGCTGTGATGCCGAAAGTGATGCTACAGCTCTTATGTTGTTAGCGAAAAGTTTAAATTTAAATGTAAGAAAATTATAACAGCTACAACTTAAACATCTTAAACAAATTTAAATTTTCTTTAGGTCATTGGCTGTAGTTTCCATGTGGGCTCGGGTTGTAATGATTTTCCCGCCTACGATCGTGCCATAACAACAGCTAAAAATCTATTTCAATTTGGTGCTTTATTGGGTTACGAAATGAATTTACTTGATATTGGAGGTGGTTTTCCGGGTAGTGATGATAAGAAATTTGCCACTGTATGTTAAAATTTTATGAAATTGAGCAAAATTTTATACAATTAAAACATTTTTTTTTGTATATTTTTATGTGTAGATTGCTGAAATTGTTAATAAATCCATTGGTCGCCATTTTCCCGATGATAATGTTAATATTATAGCGGAACCGGGCAGATTTTTTGTGGCCTCCGCTTTTACTTTGATTTGTAAAATTCATGCCAAAAGGGAGGCTAGAGCTCCCAATGGTAAATTACTTACTAAAATGTACTATTTAAATGATGGCGTCTATGGATCATTCAATTGTATTTTGTACGATCATCAGCATGTAACAGTGGAGCATTTTTTGGTAAGTGATTGGAAAAACTACATAAAGTGCTGGATACGGTTATACAGAATTGTGGACTTTTGACAAAACAACTTAAGTGTAATTTTCAAATGTTTCAGGAGATCGCGAACTGTTGAATTTATCGATAATTATTTTATTATTTGTCCTTGAGGGACATTATTATTTGTCTCAAAGAATTCACAAAGCATTCGAAATTCTTTAAAGACAAGTAATAAAATAATTATCGATCAAATTGCACTTAAGTTGTTTTGTCTAAATCCACAGATTTTATAGCTTCAACAGAGGAATTATTAAAGTGCCTAAAATTAAAACTTCTAAGGATATCCATATTTATTATTTATTTTACTATTCACTTGTTTAGGATGATGGAACTGTTAATCTACCCAAATTCAACACTTTAATTTGGGGTCCTACTTGCGATGCTTTGGATAAGGTATGTTTATTTATTTAATTCAAAATTAACGTATTTGTATTTATATTTTCTTTTTGCTTCTTACAGATTGCTGAAGATTTACAACTGCCCGACTTAAAATGTGGTGATTTCTTGGCCTTTCCCAATATGGGTGCTTACACGGTGCCCATTGCCAGTCCCTTCAATGGCTTTATGTTGCCAAAAATTTTATACTTTCAAAAATTGCAAATATGACAAATATTTCACAATAAAATATTATTATTATGCAGCCTAACACTTATTTATTTTCTTTTATTTCGAGACTTTTAATGAAATATTTGAAAGATTCTAAAGAAATTTGAGTAAAAGATTTCTTAGGGTCTTGAGATTATATTTGATTAATTATAGTATGATTAAACTCTTAGTAAACTAAAATTAATAACTTATTATTTCCAACATGGGTTGCTAACAGTGTTCCTAATCGGGAAAAATTACTTTTGAATATTTTTTTTATAAATTTACAAATTTTGTGGGGAAATTTCGCTAAATTTCTTTTTAATTTTAGTACAATATGTTTTTGTTATTTAACAACATGCTTTCTTCTCAGTTTTCATTGTTGGGGGATAAGCTAGAGCAACAACTCTAAAGACTTTAGGTAAGCTAAAGATATTATACAAATAAAATTACATATAGACCGAATGAGAATTTTAGACACTCAAGCTTTATTTGTAAAAATATCAAAGCAAGCAATCGCTGCTTGCCTCCTAGTTTTTGTATACATATATTTACAGAATATATATTGTTTTATTATAAGAGAAAAGTCTGTCACGTACGGTATGTCACGTACGATATTAAATTTTATTTATTATAAAATCATCCAAAGATTGTTTTTATTTAAATATGACGGATTGTAAAGGAAAAATATTTTCCTTTAGTGTAAGAAATTAAAAAAAAACATAACGCCTCTCACGATTCCAATATTTTTGCATATTTCTACATGTACCTCAAAATGACGTTTTATGTCACGTACGATATACCCTTATTTCGCTCAATACTTTGGACAACAATATTTCGAAAGAACTTTTTATTATATTAAAATATAGTACCCTCTGAATGGAACATAAACACCAAATTATTTTTCAGATACCCTTAATTTTGCAAAATCTATTCCACTCTATAGGCGTACAAATGTCACGTACGATGATATGGAATTGCCCATATGTAGAATTTCCTTGTTGACCTATCAATTATCTTTTATAACTTAGGAAATATCGCATTTTAAAATTAAATTTTCAACACTTTTAACCAACCACTTCAGTTTTTTGATAACTGCGGTTCCAAATATTTCTTTTTTTTGGACTAACAACAAATGTATATGTCAAGTATGTCTAAAAGAATTGTTTAAAAATCATGACTGAGTCCAAAGTGATTTTTTGGTAAAAAATGTACTTTTTTTCTTTTTAAGTTATCTAAAAAAATTCTAAGAAGATTTATAAGGAATTTATATTTTTATAAGCTAACTTTACATCAAATATATTAAACTGGTTGACCGGCCCGGCTTAGCCCGGTAGCATTTACTAATGTTAGTTCTTCAAGTTTCTCCAACCCACATACACCTGCCTGTTCTTATTTATTTGCAAATAAAATATCTGAATTTGTACTGCATACTTTAGGGAGCTTTTTTATTACAGTTGGCTGAACTCAAACAAAAAAAATTTCTGAGTTTTACCCGGAATTTTTTAACTTTTTTCTTTACAAACCATCACCTTACGTGATGCCATTACATACATGGACCATTTCATTTTTATATATATAGATAGATGAAAAAAAAAATTGATACCGAGGAGATCAGGTCCTTCCAAAAAACACCTATTTTTTTATGTAAAATTCAAATTTAGGATAAAAATTCTCAAATTGCATAGTCGATATCAAAATATAGTAACCCATTTTAGATGGCCCAATATGTTATCAATTATTTTGTAAAGGGCTCCGACATATTATGTTGTTAACGTGGCAAATTAATTAGGGAAAACTTAACATCTCGCATAGAATTTACGTAACACTGTTGTTACATAAAAAGGTATGAATGAAAATAACAGTGTTTCCCGAATAATTAGGAACACTAGTTGCTATACATTACCTTTAGTTTATGAATTCCTTAGTACTAACTCACCTTAACAAATATTAAAATATGAGTATTAAACAATTTTATTTACTCCGCTTAAAAGTTTGGATTTCTTTTATTTCAATTCATTTTGTGTAAATTAGATTTTTTATATATTTTATGTATAGAAAAAAAAATACATTAATAGATTTATATATAGAATAATAAAATTAATAAAAAGAATATAAAGCAAAAACTTAAAGCTTCTTTTGCGGCTGGAAATAAAAAAGCTGACCCTTTAATTATTTAAAGCAGTAGATAAAGCTTTGAATAGTTTTTGGTTTAGATTCTTAATACAAGTGTAAATTAAATAAAGACTTAATTAACTAAATTAGTAGAGAGAGTCAATACTTAAGTACAAAAAACAAATTTGAAAATTAAATAAAATAAAATGATAACATACGATATATAAAACAAATTTGTTTGTTTTGTGAAATAATGTATTGACATTTAAAAAGAAATACATAAAATTTATAAAACTTAAATTAAAAAAAAAAACTAAATTAAAACTAATTAAATCATTTATTAAATTGTTTTATAGCTGACCCTGTTAATAATAAACAAATGATTTAGTTAGTTTTTGTTTTTAATAAACTTTTATAAAGTATAATAATATAATAAGTTAATTAATTTGGTTTGTCTTAAAAAGCCCTTTAATTTTTTGTTTTATATGTGGCACTTAAGATGATATGTTTCGTTTCATTCAATTAGTTTATAATTTAAATAAAAAAAATTCAATTTTCCCATGATATGTATGGATATACTATAATATAGTTTATATATTAATTTAATATTAAGCTGTTGATGCTTCTTTAACAGTATCTTTTGAACCTGATGAGTTCAAACCACTTATTTTTTTTATATATTTTATTTAAATCAGTTCTCTTGTGTTATAAAAAATAAAATAAAAACAAACATAACTTAAGCAGTTTAAATTTCTAACAAATTTTTTTTCTATTCATTGTGCTGCTTAAGTTTAGTTTTAAAAAATATTATTCATTTCATTTGGTTTGTTTGTTTTTTATCGTAGGTTATAATAATATATTATTAGACATTTATATATTTTTCTGATACATATTTATATTCTAAATTCTTGACTAAAAGGTTTCGAAAAAACACGCATAAAAAAGAAATTAACGAACAATGATTGTATCTCACAACAACATGACATTTAGTAGTTTTTTTTTATATTTTTGTTTGGTTTTTAATATTTAATAGGTGACATGCAAAATAATATTGGAAAATGTTTGGAATTAATAAATTTTCTTTTCGATTTTTCTTATGTATTATAAGTTACGTTCACATTGATTAAATATTAGACTAAAACAACATAACTGATGTATTCAACAATATAATACTGATATTATATATTGTAATATTTTCTAAACTAAAGCTTTTTTAATGCAATTATGATATATTGATTTTTTTAGTGGTTACGCTTTTTTTTGTCAAATGTTTTAATAATGTGAACGTACCTTTAGACAGCTCCAAAATTAAATGGAGTAACAAATTTATGCTGCTGACATTAAATATCCGCAGCATAAAGTTTGTTTGTTCGGTACAATTTCGAAGCATTCTATTATGGATAATTTGTTCCGATTTAAATATAAATATGCTCTTATATATAACACAGGGCAACAAAATCGAAAAAATTTAAGAGGCTATTTAAAACACTACACAATTTTTTGATGTATTGTGGTTCCAGTAGTACAAATATGGTCCAAATTTTAAATTCTATGGAGAGGTTTTTTTTTTAAAAATTGCTAAGTAAAATTGTGATTTTTTTTTAACGTTTCTCTACATAATTAATGACTACTCAAAAACGGTTAGTCCGATATTAAAGTAAACTTAGAATTGAAATTGAAATTTACATAACCTTTAATCCGTTTATATATTGCATTTTAATCGTTATAATAACAAATTTAAGCTAAAAATATAATTTTTTACTTAAAAATAGCAAATTTTGTGGTTTTAAAAAAATCATGAAAAATCGAAGACGGCAGAAATTGTTCAAATTTATTGCTTTAACGCAAAGCCATTTGTAATGGGATCAAACTGAGATATTGACATTAAAAATCGATGGATTGTAACAAAAACAAAACACATGTAAAATTTACACTCAAAGCTCATACAATTTTCTGAAAATGAGCGAATTCACTTAATTGTGAATAAATTCGAAAAGAATACATCGATTTTTATGATCGATATCGCATTTTGTTCCTATTACATGTGGCTTTGCGATAGAGCAATATATTTGAACAATTTCTGACGTTTTCTATTTTTCATGATTTTTTAAAACAAAAAAATTTGATATTTTTACATAAAAAATATATTTTTTCCTTAAATTTTTTATTATAACTCCGAAACTACTAAGCCGATTGAAACGCAATATATATGTGAAAATTTGTACATAGCATGGGGAAAATGTTTTCAAAATTAGAAAAGAAGAACATTAATTATTCAATTTAATGTATAGCAAACGAAATACTAAAATTTTGTGAAATGGAGCGAATTAATTTAATTGTGAATAAATTCGAAAAGAATCAATCGATTTTTATGATCGGTATCTCATTTTGTTGTTATTATATGTGGCTTTGCCATAAAGCAATAAATCTGAGCAATTTCTGTCGTTTTCGATTTTTTATGAGTTTTTTAAAACAAAAAAATTTGTTATTTTCACGTAAAAAATATATTTTTTGCTTCATTTTGTTATTATAACTCCGAAACTACTGAGCCGATTGAAACTCAATATATAAACGGATTAAAAGTTATGTAAATTTTAACTTTTCTAAGTTTATTTTAATAACATAGCACTAATCCTTTTTGAGTTATCATTAATTACGTGGAGAAACGTCTAACAAAATTTAACATTTTTTTTAAAAAAAATCTATCCATAGAATTGAAAAATTTTACTATTTGTACTTAGGTAACCATGATGCATTAAATCTATATAGTAGTTAGTCAAGCCTTTTTTTGCTGTTAACCTGTGTAATTTTTCAGAACAAAGTAAATTGATAAGTCTGCTAAAATTTTTCTGGATTTTCTAAAGAAAATTTACATAAATTTCTTAACATTTAGACTGCAATTGTAACGTTAAATAACGAAATGGATTTTCTAATGAAAATTTACATACATTTTTTAACAATTGTATCGTTCATTAATGAAATCGTTTATTAAAAAGAGTGTGTCACAATAAAGAGGCGGTTATACCACAACTACAAAAACAACAGACAGATCTTTGTCGGCACTGTTATTTTTGTAAATTATTTGTAGTTGTGCTAGAACTTCCACTATCTTGTTTACTCAATTGATCAAATAAACGATTTCATTTATGAACATTACAACTATAATTTTAGCGTTTTGTTGTAAAATAAACTGCAAAACAGCTAAATAAAAAAAAAATAAAATGAAAATAAATTTTATTTTTAGTTAAATCTAATGATATGTAAGGATAGTTTTGTTTTGTTTTTGCATTATTTGTTTGTAAAAATAAAGTTATATACTTGCAACCATAAATCCCTATAGTTATTTGTATTACACCAAAATACACACTTAGATTTGTTAAATTTGCCTTAAATATTAAAGTAAATGTTAGAGTAGACCTAAAACCTAGAAAATGATGATAATAAATAGTAATAAGAATATAGAATATATATGTATATTAAAGTATGTATAAAAAAAGCCGATCGATTTCTCACTTCTCACACTTTTTCGATTCTACACATTTACACACAATTTATAAAAAAATAGCAGTGCTCGTATCTATGATAATGTTGTTTCTTGTTGCTGTTGTTGCAATTTTGCCTACGACATTCATTAGTCCAGCGAGCGATCATAACACACATGATCGTTATATGCATAACTATAGCAAGTAATCTATCTATCTTTCTTTCTGTCTGTCGTTCTTTTTAGTTTTTTTTTGGAGATTTTAGAGTTGTTGTTGGTTGGTGTTAGAAATGTAGTATGTTTAAATGTAATTTACCACTGACTCCACCAAAGTATTCCTTTAAAAAGTACACAAAAACGTCACAAGCATATTTACTGGTAGTAAACGCCATAACAACAACACACCATTTGTGTCCAGTAAATCACTTGCCGCACTCGGTGATAGACCAGCACAGTGCATTTTTTCCAATGGCATAGCTTGGACATAGTATTCACGATTCTCAACGGGCATGTGACACATGGGTTTCTTTTTCTGTGCCATTTCGTCATCTTTGTTCTTCAGATCTTGCAAGAGTTTCGGGAACCAGGTCAATTCACAAGAGCATTGCAATGGATTGTCTGTAATTTTAATTATTATTGTTAATATGTTGTTAAATATTAAATTAATTATCATTAGTCTTGCCTGTTATATCAATTATTCTTAGGGTATCGATGATGTGCTCCATAATGTCTTGCGGCAGGCGGGTTAATTTATTATTTTGTATATTTAAAGTTTCCAGGGAATTTAAATTTTCAAATATCATACTAGGTAATACCTTGATACTAAAAGAAAATTTCAATATTTTTTTGTTTTTGTGTTTTTTTTTTATTGATTACAGATAAATTATTGGCGGTTTTACTAACAATACCACAAATATATTAAATATTACTTAAAAAAATTCAACAATCCAAACAAAATAATTTGCAACTGAAGATAAATGTCAGCAAATAATTCAAGAAATAGATAAAAAAAAAAATTCAAGACTTAGCAGCAAAAAATTCAAGAAAAATATAGAAAGCAATTGGTAAGTCAATAGAAATTTTATTTTTATTGTAAATATGTATTCTTTAAGTACTATTGCAAATATTCACTATATGTATGTCAAAATTAAATGAACTTTGATGAGTTTGATCGAAGAATAAATGAAAATTATAGAGTACAACTTAAATTTTCAGTAAGATGTTTATATATTGTTTTAAAATTGCATGATAAACTTAAAGCTATGATTACTAACTCCTTGAGATATGTTTCTTTTAAAGCAAAACACGTTTTACAAATTTAGCAATGTCAATTGTTTGAAAATTAGTTTTTTTTAGTTAAAAATTTGTTACTGAATTCTTAACCAGTCCGAATAAGATCGAATATTCGAAAATTCGATCTTATTTTTGAAAAATTTTTAATTAATCTCTAGATTATTGCAATATTATGTTCGAAAATTTTTTAAAACCTGGAAAAAATCTCTAAATCATGAGGGTTCTTAAAAATATTATTTCAGTTTTACTTGAGGCCAATTTCTTACATTTTCCAATTTCGAACTTACAAATTTTGAAAAAAATTCCAAGACTTTTAAAGTATTTTGAATGTAGTTTCTTTTTAAAATATGTTCTCAATTCGAAAAGCGCTAAGCTATCGTTACTGGAATAATTCAAATTAGCGTTACCGTTATCTTTATCTTTAAACCATTTCTAAACGTTAGCCAATCTTGATATTTTAGATACAACTTTATGAAATTTGAGATATATCCCAGTAAGCACCAAACACCCAAAAATTCAAGCACTTGAACATTTTGTTGGAATTTGACTTGAATGCACATGTAAATTTGTTTTAAACTTGAAAAATATTTGAAAAATTACATATTATTCAAACAAAACACATATGGCTTGAATTTATGTATATTTCCTTTTTACTGGAGAATTCTATTGATATAAAGTGTAATGCAACTGTGATTCAATTGTTTGACTATAACTCAAGGCTTGATTTACACTTGCTTTCAATTTGAATTCCAGTAAAAATGCTTATTGGGATATTTTCCGAATAATTTAAATAAAAATTAACCTTAAAAGACCTATTTTTAAAACCAATTGACTCAATTCGCGAATTGACTTTACAATTTTTTTACCTTCCCATAATGAGAAAGGTATTACACGTTTGTGCTGATGTTTGTAACGCCTAAAAATATAAACCCACTTTCACAAAACTCTGTAAAGCGAATAAATCTCCTAAATTACACATCCAAATTTTAAAAGAATTGGTTCATAATTGGCCGATGCTCAAATGTAAGCCCCACTTCCGAAAATAAATTGACCTGTCATTATTAATATTGGTACCGAGATTAATTTTGCTTGCCTTCCTATCGGAAAAATGGTGTCGTTACGTTTTGGCGAAAGTAAAGTGGTGGCTCTAGATATTTATAAGGCGTTCGATAGGGTGTGGCATGGTGTGCTCTTATCGAAACTTATTGCTTTTGGTGTCGGTAACGACTTCTCTCGATTTTTATCGAGATTTCTCAGAGATCGCACTGTACGAGTTGTTGTAGATGAGTTCAAGATTAATTCAGGGGTACCGCAAGGATCCGTTCTTTCGCCTTCTCTATTCCTTATTTTTCTAAATGACCTTCTAAGTCAAACTTTCAACCCTATCTATTATTTTGCAGATGACAGCAACATTTGCCATTCATATTCATTCAACTATAGGCAAGCATTTCGGAGATTGAGGCAATGAGGAAAAACATGAATGATACACTTAACCAAGATCTTGAGACAATCTCTAAATGGGGTTATGCAAACAGAGTCGATTTTAATGCACATAAGACTCCCCAGCGGGAAAAAGATGCAGTAAAGAGGCCTTCTTTTGGAGATACAAGAACTTCTAGCCGCAATGCAAAATCATTTCAATTGTACACGGCGTGTCATTGCGAGCCAAGGCCTTGCATACTCGTTGCTGTTAGAGGGCTGAGAGAAGGCCTACTTAGGAAGTGCTACTAGAAGGCCTACTTTGCAAGGGCTTCTTATGGTCTTATACCTGTACAAAAACCTGTTATTACTGATCTAATGAAAGGCCTGTAGAGGAATGTCATATTGAATGCCTGTTATTAGATGTGGATTCATAGGCCTTCTTGAACACCTTCTAAGAGCAGGCAGAGTGGAATGAGTATCGGATCTTTTAGAATGTGTAAGTATGCCTTTTATAAGGCCTACAAACTGAAGTCCTATCATTTTTTCCCGCTGGGTCAAGTTGTATGTTAACACACAAACGCATGACAGATTATGTTGCTTCATCTGTTTTTATGGGTGGTGAAAATATTAAGGAATCGGAAGCTCTCGATGTTCTAGGCATGATAATTTAATGTGATGTTCGCTGGACAAAACATATTTTTAAAGTGTCGAAAGAAGCATTCAAGTGCCTTGGTTTTCTAAGACGGTGTTCACTTCATCTGATCTCCTTACTATTTACACCACTTATATCCGACCCAAAATGGAATACAACTCTCATGTATGGGCCGGTGCTTCGAAGTCTATTTTGGAGTTACTCGAAGCGTAAAGGAGAGGGCGAAGGTGCATATCGGTGATATTGATTCTCTGGAGCATCGTCGCAATGTGGGTTGTGTTACACTGTTCTATCGATACTACAATGGAATGTGTTCTGTTGAAATGAGGGACTTTGTTCCCTATACCCGTAGTTTCTTACGAAATATGCGTTCATCTGCGAGGGCTTATCCATTCGTGATCGATTGGTCAGTGGATCGCACAACACACTACAGAAAAAATTCGTTCTTTAGCCGTACCGTCCGTATGTGGAATAAGCTTCCTGTCGAAGTATTTCCTGTTCCTTTCAATGTAAGAAAATTCAAATCAAATATCCACAAACGCTACTCCCTCTATCCTCCTTCCCATAATCTATTTTCCTAGTTCCAACACAATGCATTGCATGAGTAGGGATCATCTCCTAAGTGCTGGTCCAAAATAAATGTTGAATTAAAATTTCTAAGCTTCAGTTTCCTATACTTTTCTCAAGTTTCGTAAAAGTTTGGCAAATTTTAATTAAAAACTAAACCGTGGTAAAGCAAACTGCCGAAATATGCAGTATTCAAATCGGAGCCACCACTAAACTAGGAAAGATCTAATTATATTTTGATTTTGTCTTTCAGATAGAATATACCAAATGATGTTCTTGCTTAGAAATTTGCAAACATTTTTCAAGTTAAATAAAAATATATATTTAAATGGTTTTATATTAGTAAATTTCCCAATCTATGTGGGGGAAATGTGTATGAACTCGAATACTTTTCTACCGATGTTTGAGTTTTGTATCTATTAAAACTCAGTATAGAGAACGATTAGTTATAATAAAATTGAATGAAAAGAAAATAATTATTAGCAAAATATGTATCGCTTGTAAACGAGTTTTAAAAATTCAGGCAGCGGCGGATGGGGTTCTCAATATGCCATAAGCCTAATTTTATTTAAAGAAATGTTTTTGCAATATAAGAAACACTTCTAGAATGAGTTATGTACACTAGCTAAATTTTTTATACAATCTTGAAACATTCAAATGTGTTTGAAAATTTATGCTGCCATGATTAACAATTTCAAACCCAATTATCCAAATGCTTACCAACAAATTACTCAAGAGAAGCTTTAAAATTATAGACAAAAAAAAACAAACTTAAACGAAATAATACCATGTTCATTCTGATACCTTCCTCTCAGTTAGATCCTTAAATCATATCAATTTAAAAAAATATTCCATTAAAACTTACTCATTCTTCTGGAGATTAAGGAAGGTCAAAGAATCACCGTAACCGGTAAAGGCGTCATCACTGATGACACTGATATTATTATTTCTCAAATCCAAGTGTCTTAGACGATGTAAAGGCCTTAGGGCTTCGCTGGGTATGGCCTGTATATTATTATCGCCCAAGCGTAAATATTGAAGATTTTCTGCAAAATAAAAAGTGAGAGAAATTTTTTAAACGATTTGTTTCCGATATTTTTGTGTTAGATTTTCACGATAGACACCTTCTAAGCCTTTAAAGGCATCTTTGTCAATATTGATGATTTTATTGCCCTCCAATTCCAAAGAGTTTAAAAGTGTTAGATGAGAAAATACATTTGCCGGCACAGTATTGATCATGTTATGGGCCAATATAAGTGAATCTAAGTTTTCAAGTCCTATAAAATAAAAAAGTAGAAAAACAATGAGATCAAAATTAAGAATTTAACTAAGAACTATGATCATGGTAAATACCCTCAAAATCTCCTTCACGTATGGTTTTAATTTTATTCTCTTGAATTTCCAATTTTTTCAAGTTATCCAAAATTGATAGGGATTTTTGAGGGACTGCAGTCAATTCATTGCCACCCAAATTTAAACGTTTCAAGCGTCTGGAAAAATTTAGGTTTTTAACTAAGCATTCAGCATTTTGAATAAATACTTATTTACATGGTAAGATTTTATAAAACACACTTTATGGTTAGTAGGTACTTAAATCTTACCTTAATAATGTTGTTTTTATCTGATACGTTACTTACTTTTCTAAACCTCTAAATGCTTCCGGCTCAATAAGATTTATTTTGTTTTCATAGAGTGTAAGAATCTCCAGTGTATCCAATCCCTCAAAAGCATTATTGTGAATAACAGTGATCTTATTGTGATTCAAATTTAAAATTAACAAATGATAAAGATGCTTTAATGCCAGCGAAGGCACCGTTTTCATTTGATTCAACGAGACATCCAGTTGTGTGAGACCCTTACCTATGGAAATGAAAATAAAAGAGAAACACGTCAAATAAATGCTAACTATTACTTTCATTGTATTTACTCACCCAAAGAGCTGAGAGCATTTTCTTCAATGGCCGCTAAACTACTGTTGTGTATTGTTAAATGACGTATATCCAAGGCCAGGAATACGAAACCTTGTAGTTTGGGTAAATTGTTATGACGTAATTTCAAATAGAATATTATGGGACTCTTGCCCTTTAGTGTACCCATGGATTTCGTAATGTGAGCCAAGTCGGTGGTCTCACATAAAATATCCAGGCCATTCTTTTTCACCGTACAAACACAGGGAGCAATATCGTTTTGCTCGGGACAGACTTGTTGTTGAGCCTGATTGCTTTGCGCAGCCACCAGATCCCAACAATAGGATGATGTCAACAGTAGAACAGCGGCCGCTGCCAACAATGTAGAATCTCTACTACGTGCTAAGCTAACTGATGGCATTTTTGAAACTAATTTCATGATGATTACGATCTCAATGTATTTGCGGCAAAACAATTCCAAATGCCAAACAGCACTTGTACGATGATTATTGCTGTTCGTATGCTCTCCACCGCTCTCTGGATCTCTACTTAGAATCCACCACTAGCTACACTGCACAGTTCAAGTGGGCCTCTCCTGTTTACTTTTCGATTCAATATGGTCAGTTATATTTGTGGGATTATATCTGTTTGTTTTTGTTGTTGTTATTGTTATGGTTGTGATATTTGGTGCAGGGGAGAACATAAAATAAAAATGAGATAAATATGAAAATTAATTCATTCTTTTCTATTTATTGAATTATTGTATTGTATACAATTTCAACACATGTCGATTCAACCCAGCAAAATGTCTATATCTAAGAGATTTTGTAATCAACATTAAATCAATCCGCATAGACCTTACCTAGTCCATATTCCTAGTAACAAATGCTTTTTTTTAATACAAAATATTATTACGGTTCTTCGATTACATTCCTGCACAGAGAAAACAGATTCGTGATAGCAACCGAATTTGTTGCCAATCGAATGATTCTGCATTAGTGACCGAATTTTACAGTTGTGGCTACAAAATTTTAGAAGGGGTAATAAAAGATTGGTTTCTTCAACTGAAATTCTTCTTTATCAACTGACTTTCTGTTGATAGAACCGAAAAATTCTATGTGTACAACCGAATCATTCGATTGGCAACAAATTCGGTTGCTATCACGAATCTGTTTTCTGTGTGTGGAGATAAAAATATAAATATAATTTATCTTATCCAACAATAACATAAGTGCTACAAAATCTTTGAGACAACTATTTTTATACCGACCATTGTGTTTGTAACATATTCAAATATTTGTCGCAGTCCCACATTAGTGTATACATATATTCTGGGTCCTCATAATATTCTAAGACGATCTAGCTACATCCGACCGTCAGTTGAAAATCCTTAAATAATCGCTGTTGATAAGGATTGTTCGCTATTGAAAATGGGCAATATCTGTACTAATTCCAATACATATGTCCCCCCCAGATACTGTTTGAGCAGTCATAAATATGTTGATTATGTGGCAATCCTTATAAAATTTTGCCCAAATTGTACTCGGACCATAACTGATACAAGTCCCCATAGATGGTCAAAACTACATATTGATGGTGGGTATACAAGATTCGGCACAGCCGAATATAACACTCTTATTTATTATTTATAATGTACATCAAATTCAAATTGTGCACTGAAATAATTTTTGAATCCAAAAATGTTGCTGGTTTAAAGTCGTAGAAATGTTTTATGTATTCAAAACGATAAATTGTCCACAATTGAGTTCAGCTCATCAGATTTGTATACAAATGTTTTTATTTTTATAACTAAGTACTACATATCATTATTATTATTCATTTGCATAAATATCGTTTATAGTATATGCATCATCTCTATCTCTACTCAACAGTTTGACGTTCATGTGATACGTACGAATCCCCACATTTTATTCATGTTCATTGTGTTTGGCGCTGTTTTCAATTTAATCATATAAAAATTATTCGTTTAAGCACGTTAGTGCTCTATTATCTTGGTGAGGGTTAATATTTGTCTTAGTTCTTTCACCTTTTTTATGTTTTTGAGGGGGTGGTTAATATAATATTCTATGACAATAATTTCTTAATGGATTTGTGAAAAACTTAAGCGCAAAATACTATTTTGAATATACAAATTGTAAAATATATTTGTTTAATATTCATCTAGTTTTTGTTTTAATTGTATGTCAATACTAACTGAAACCGGTTTCACCTAGGTACCTAGGTCAGGGTGAAAAAATCCATATGAATTATATTTAAGAACAAAATGTACTTTTCTGAAAATTGAAAAATGTTGGGAAATTGATTTTTTTAGAAGATTTCAACCCAAATATTATAAAAAATACCAAAAAATCAATTTGTTAAAAAATTCGAAAAAGTACCTTTGTTCTGCGGCTCCTCATACTGGGACTCAGAAAACTGGGTTTGTTCTTTGAAGGCAGCTATGCGTTTAGGGAAAATTTAGGCTAACATTATAATTTACATAAAAATAGGTCTACTTCAGAAGCACTAATAAAACAGTTTAAATTATTTTTCTTTAATAATATTTCCTAAAATGCTACCTTTCAAAAAAATATAAATATGTACATTATTTTTTATTTTCCATACCACTAAAAATTAAGTACTTTTTCGACAAAAGGTAAAAAAAAATACTTTTCTTTTTCTTTAAATGCACATTTGTCTCAGTAATGATTTTTAAACAAAAAGTGAACCAACTTTTGAAATCGATGTCTTCCGATCGGGATGAAATTTGCACCAAGTTATAAAAAATAATACTAAATTAGCTTTACAAAACATGTACATAAATAATTAAAAAATTAATGAGTTATTAATTTTTGTGATAATATCGAGCCCTTAGCGCCAAATTATCGTAAGCGACATTTTCTAAATTTTTTTTTATTGCAAAAATTAAAATTTTATGGACCGACTGATGTTTTAGCGTTCTCAGAATATCAAAATTGTTAATAACTTCAAAATTATAGGGGGTAAGATTTTATCGTAAGTCAATGTTTACATTTTACAGTAAACGAATTTTATCGTAAGCGACACATAGTGGTATAGAAAAAAAGAGGGAAATAAATCTGTAAATTCTAAATGGTTAGATTGGTTTGAATGAAATTTCACATGCGCAAAGAAGTAGTGTTCTCGAGTTTAAGTTATTTACGTGGACCTCATGGGCCCACCACGGCCGCGACCAATGGTCCTCAAAGTTTAAAATGATCCTATTTCTTCGTTTGTGTTCCGAGATTTCAAAAAAATTACACACATAAAATCTTTTCATCGAGTGCTACAAAAGACCTAGTCGTAGCTATCAATTGTCTCTTATAGCTTAGGAGATATTCGCATTTGAAAATTAAATTTTCAACATTTTTACCCAACCTACTCTAGTTTTTTGATAACAGCGTATCCAAATATTTTCCGATTTTCTCTAGATTTCCTTCATTGGACTAACAACATACGTATGTGTCAAATAAGAAAAGAACTGTTTAAAAATAATGACTAAGTCAAAAGTTATATGCATTTGAATTTAAAAAATTTTGAAAAGCTGATTTTCGCTAGTTTTTTTGGAGAAAAAAACTTTTTTTCTTTTCAAGTTATCGCAAAAAATTTCTAAGAGGATGTATAATGAAATTTATACTTTCTGAAAGCTAAGTTTTCATAAAATATTTTAAATGAAAAAAAAATAAAAATTTTTGTTACCGAGGGGACCAGGTCCATTCAAAAAACCCCTATTTTTTATGTAAAATTAAACTTTAAGGCAAAAATTCTCAAATCGCATATTCGATATCAAAATATAATAACCGATTTTAGATGGCCCAATATGCTTTTAATTATTTTGTAAAGGATTCCGATAACAATTCCATTTTTGGGATTTTTCAACACTTTTTTGGGTGTTGCGGGATTGCTGATAATAAATTTCAAAATTCGTTTTTATTTTTCCATTTTAAATAGAAAATTTTATATAACTGTGAAATTTCATTAAAAATTATTCATAAATAAATATTTTATTTCAATTCGAAAAAATTCAATAAAAACTATTTTTTTTTCATATTTTTCAATAAAGTATTCCATGAATTTTTAATTGTCAAATGTTATAAATATTTTTGAAAAATAGACAAATAGCTTGAACGAAATTATAATATATCAAATCATAAAATTTTTAATTCTATGTATAAATTTCAAAATAATCGAAAAAACCTTCTCCTTTAAAATTTGTGTTTTGTCGCTTACGATAATTTGGCGCTAAGGGCTCGATATGTTTTTTCAACTTTTTCGGTTTTTTGAAACAGTACTTTGGTTTAGTTGGAGAATATCTTGACTCAGTTATTACCGTAAATAAAAAACATACTTGTTTGTATTGTATAATGTTTTCAAGTGGTAACTTTAAGAATAACCTTATTTCACTAAAACTTTTTATCACTATATAATTTAAAATCTATTTATATAATAAGAAGAATTTAAAGTAGCATTTTTCGTAAAAGCGGATTTTTTTTTAAACTAAATTTAATAAAATTGATTTTCCAATTTAACGTCTGAGTTGAATTCACTTTTCTTTCGAACTATAAATAGGATTCTTAAACAAGGAAGGAGTGTATGACTAAATGTTGCCGTACTTTACTATCACTCATACACACACACATGCCTACGCATTTATACAAATCTACAACAAAAATGAACTGTTTGTGAAAGCAACACATTGAAACATCACAATCACAGACTTTGCTCAAAAAAAAAAAAAAACAGCGGGAAAAGGATTCAGTAAAGGTGCCTTCCAAAAGGCCTTTTTTGCAAACACAAGGAAACCCAGACGCATTGCAAAATCCTATAAATTTTACATGGCTTGTCATTGAGAGCCAATGCCTGGCATACTCGCTTCTGTTGGAGGGCTGATAGAAGGCCCACTTAAGATGGCATATTAGAAGGTATTCCGTTGAAGGCCTGTCTCGTAAAACCTCATAGAATGTCTACATAGGAATTAAAAGGACTAAAAATTAAAGCCTAATTGAAGGAGAGTAAATATGTCATTCAGAAGGCCTACAAAGTGAAGCCCTAGCATTTTCCACCGCAGGAAGTCCTTTGTAGATACATGCAAACACACGAAATAACACATTTTAACAAATATGTACTAAATGAAATACTAGTACAAGTTAAGCTTGCAAATGTATTTCATCAGGTGTGGAATCATCACAAACATTTGGATGGGAAAAATGTTTCTATATGGTGAGCATTTAATTGGGGGTAGAGAATTGTTCTTTTCCCATTTTCTTTGCTGTATATCCGCGCCTGTTTGCTAAATATACTTGTATAGTATACATTTAATGTGTGTAGAACACAAAAACATCTTGTTCCTTAATTCACTAACACTGCCAACAAACATGTTTACCCTCTACAACAGTAAAACACTTGCACGCCTCCCTAATTTGTTAAACATGATGTATACTGATTTTTGGCATAGTTTTCTTACGATTTTCAGAAAATCGATATGAATTAATTAGTCTTCTTGTTGCTTTAAATGAGACAATTCTTTTATAGAGAATGGAAAAAAAATGTTGGAACGTAAATACGTTCGTCTGTAAATTAAATATGTTGTTAAATTTTTCAGAATTTAAATTTTACTATAATTATGGAGAAAATTATTGAGATATTTAGAAATTTTCCCCAATTTTAAGTCCTATGATCCTTTTTTTAGGTATATAATTCTCTCCCGATCAACTCACAGAAAAAAGTGATTTGGTTACCCCTCTCAAAATAAAACTTGTTTCAGGACGTCTCCCAAAATATTTTGGGTCTATTAATAACTGAAAACAAAAAAACAAGTAAGAGAGCTATATTCGGCTGTGCCGAATCTTATATACCCTTCACCAATTATACTTCAAAATAAAAATTTTAAATATTTTTAGGTGAACAAAATTTATTTTTTTTGCAGTTTTTTAATTTAAAAAAAAAAAATGTTCGGTTGGTTTTTTTTTTAAAATTTTTTAAATTTAAAATTTTTTTTTAAATTTTAAAATTGAAAAAAAAATTTTTTTTTGCTGAAAAAAAAATTTTACCCATTGAAATATCTATCATTAGATATCCATATTGTCTATATAAATGATTTATTATAGGTCAAAAATCGAGGTTGTCCTGGTTTTTCCTCATATCTCAGCCATTTGCGGACCGATTTTGCTGATATCTGATAGAATTATTAAAGATTTGGATCCCGAAGATATCAGAGATATCATCCGAAAAGTCAAATGACTCTGGCGCATAAATCAGGATGAATTTTACAGATGGCATGTGTTATTTTGGTTTGTTGACGTACCCTTTCATCCAGAATTTATATATATAAATTATGGAATATCTCTATATTAAGTTCAAGCTTGGACATGCCAAATATAGCGTTGTATGAGACTGGAAGAGCACTTTCAAATGATACCCCTTATTATATGTGTTGTTTTGGGAGATTTATTGATTAACTGTCTCCAATTTATATAATTTTGGGACATTTGACAAGTATGTGCTCTTTGCAGTGCAAAGTTAAGCCAATTGGTTGCTTTATACATCACAGGTAATCTAGAGTGTTGTCATTTCAAAATTCAGTTGTTAGTTATTTTAGCCACCAGAAGTAATCTATTGGAGAGTCAATTGTCACTAAGTGACACTTTGTAATCTAATATAATATTGACTAGAACACGAAAATGTTAAAATAACTAGTACATAATTAATAATTTAAGCCAGGCCGAAATTACGGGCTTCATTTAAATACCACTACTTCAAGCGGATTTAATTCATAAAATATTTGACTTTATTTTAACTGTATAGCAAGGACTCTTGGAACTATCCCATGATATACACAAACAAGTTAGAGTGTTATATTCAGCTGTGCCAATTCCGGTCTTTGTGGGTTTATTACGGTTTGGGCAAAGGCTATTACAGATATGCAACAAATGACAGTTGTCAAAAAAGTAATATCGAACCGTATGTTTATTTTGACATTCTACGACCACTTTACAATGGTTGTGGTTTTCGGATCGAGAGAAAATATACAATTTTCAATAGCCAACGAGTGTGATATATATGTGACTCCCTTTCCAAACCTCAACGATTTTGACATTTTCCATTTATTTTGATATATATCCCACTCGTATCTCACAAAAAGCTCTTAAAGGAATAGATCAAAGCTTTCTTTAGAGCAAGTGTTTCACCTTCGTGAGAAGTCATTCCGTTTGTAATTTCCAATATAATTTCCGACCCTATAAAGTATATATATTCTAGATCCATATAGATAGCGGAGTCGATTAAGCCATGTCCGTCTGTCTATTGAAATCAATTTTCTGAAGACCCCAGATATCTTCGGGATCCAAATCTTCAATAATTCTGTCAGACATACTTTCGAGAAGTTTCCTATTTAAAATCAACAAAATCGGTCCACAAATTGCTGAGATATGAGAAAAAAACCAGGACAACCTCGATTTTTGACCTATTTTTGACGTATATCTGGATTACCCGATTTTTGGCCAAAATGTCAAATTTTGACCCCCTCTAACTCAGAGAGTTCTCGACCGATCAAGTCGGAAATGAAAAATTGTGTCTGAATTACTATACAAATTTAACTAAATTTTTTGTAAAAAATCTTAAAAATTTTAGAATTGCTGGACTTTGCAGAAAATATTTTATTCACATTCAATGCGCATTAAAAACATCTGTCATGTGATACCAATAAAATGAACTTTAAAAGGACCTTTTTGATAATTATTATGTAAATTATAATAACTACACTACAAAAAACAATATGAGCAATTGTAAAATTTTGTGACTGAAGCAAAATTTATTTTCTTTAAACTTTAAACTTCTTTAAAACCCCTTTATTTTAAAATTTAAAGGTTTGCAAGCTCCAGGGCTTGTTTTACTACAAATAAATTCTTTCGTAAGAATCCCAAATGAATTTTTTCTCAACCCACATTCCCAGTGACCCCTACTGCGGCAATTCATGCCATGTCAATTAAATTTCTGTTTTAAAGTCGTTTCAATTTCAGCAAAAAAATACTGTCTCGTGATATTAAAGAAATCTGTAGTAAAATACACGAACCAGACAGTAAAATAAGGAGCAGAGTAAAAATCCTTACCAGCACAAAAACTAGAGTAAAAAAATAAATTCTGCCAAAAAAAAAAACAAAATACAGATGAAAGCAATACTGCGCGTCAAACTCGACCAAATTTGAGTTGTAGAGCAGGAGTGGAGCAGAGAAATAGAGAAGAGAACAAGAAAATGTTTTGTGTATGTATAACAATGTGGCGGGAAAATCGATACGAAAAATCCTTTCGTATGTAGAACAAACTCTAAACTGGAGTAGACAAATATTTGTTGAGTAAAAGGATAATTTTCACTTGATGTTTTTTTTTTTTTCATCTGGCAAATAATTGTTGATTCTTTTAAAGGTAGATTTAAAAAAAACAGTTTTGTTTAAATAATTTAAGGGTTTGGCTGTTTTGTTTATTAATTAAAGTTTATTTGATTGATTTCTTGTTATATAGTAGTTAGTTAGTTAGTTTATTTAATTATTCACCTGGATTAAATAACTATTCGTTGTTTAAATATAATTTTTAAAAGATTTTTTCTTCAACTGCTATTTTAACCACATTTCTTTTGTTTTTATTTTAATGCAAAATAACGTGATTTTATTAATAACTTTTTATGGCTGCTTTTTTTAAATTTTGGTTTTTCTTGTAAGTCCCGAGCAATGCTCCCCTTTTATATAAAAAAAATATATAAAAAACAGAAATTCCTTCAGACGTTTTTAAATGACTACAACACGCGCGTACAACCGTTGACAACGTACTGAGGCAACAGTATTTTGCCGTTCTTTCAGATACTGTAACTACAGTGAAATGGGGGTGTTGTGGTTAGCATGTCAAAGGTGACTAAGTTCGAAATGTGAAAATTAAAGAATTTGGAAATTTTTTTTGTCAAATATTTTATCTACGTTTTAATTGAAAACCTATCGAGTACAAGCAATTTTATAGTGTATTCTTATAGGGTGTCCTAATATTGATGCATGATTTGTACAATTTCTTTCTTTAGATTATTTTTGTATTTAATCATAAAGAACATAGCATAGGGTTATGTTTGGAATAGCACTTCGGGTAAATGGCTTCCACGGCTTTGCTGGCACATACGCACTATTTTGTCGAAATTTTTCATGAAAATTTTGCATAAATGTGTCTGATGCAATGCGGGTGATTGTGGGCTTGTTGGCATAAACCTTTGTCTTCAAATAAACCCATTATAAGACATCCAATTGTGTTAAATCACACGTCCAAGAAATTCTGATCACCCTAACGAGAGTGTACACGACTAGGAAATGTTGCAGTAATTGATATGGTATATGGCACAGTCTTGTTGAAGTAACATGACGATCAGGTCAGTAGCATCCAATTTAGGTACTAACATTCGCTGCTTAACCAGCCAAACAGTGTCACATTGTAGATGCATTTGTTTTCCAACAATCACAAGAAATCTGAACCCAAAAATGGCAATTTTTACAATTAACAAGCTTAGAAAAGCTCGAACTGTAGCTGACAAATAATTTTCATTATTTTTTTAAATATTATTTAACAATGTAAACTCGTAGTTATCTCGTATAGTGTCCAAAAGGCGTCAAACCCAAATCTTAGAAGAATTTCGAGAAAACCTTTACAATATTAGAAAATTCGAAAAAAATATATGAACAAATTATGTTAATATCGAGATTTTCAATATCTGGTGGGAAGACCTAATGAAAAATTTAATTTTTTATGGTCTTACTATGGTCTTATATACGTCGTTGCAAAGTCTTTGAAATATCTATCATTAGATATCCATGTTGTCTATATTAATGATTTAGTAATCCAGATATAGGTCAAAAATAGGTCAAAAATCGAAGTTGTACTGGTTTTTTCCACATATCTCAGCCATTTGTGGACCGATTTTGTTGATTTTAAACAGGAAACTTCTCGAAAGCATGTCTGACAGAATTATTTAAGATTTGGATCCCGAAGATAACTGGGGTCTTCAGAAAATTGATTTCAACAGACAGACGGACATGGCTTAATCGACTCCGCTATCTATAAGGATCCAGAATGACAAACTTATATATACCCTTCTCACAAAGGTTAAGGGCAACGAGGCAATAATTAGAACTCGTTTTCGACTGCCTCTAGAAATGAAAAAAATCAGCGAATTAGAAAGATAATAATTTTGTGAAGGTATTTTTTTTTGTTGAAAAGTTTGCATGGCTTTTTGTTTTACAAAATTTCTTATGATTTATTATGGCGCTTTTACTTGGCGCTTTAAATCACGTCGCCAAGTAAAAGTTTTATATGCAAAACAAAAAACAAAATTTGATCTCAAACGTGACCCACTTCGAAAACCAAAATTAAGTGTTTAGTGTGATTATTAGATCAGTAAAATGTTTTTTAGTTAAAACCACTAAATTTCGATTTCATCATTAAAATTGTCAACGCGACGAAATGTAGCAACATTTATTTATAACAATTACTCAGATCGAATATTTTCCTTATAAGAATTAATAAAGTAATAAATATAAAATATATTTGCAGTGAGTGTCACTCAAAATCGTACAACATATTTTTTTTAAATATTATGAAATTATACAGGCAATAATAGGTGATTATATAAAAAATTAAAAGTCATTTTATTAATTGGAACAAAATATATGTATTTCAACAAAAAAGTTAACAAAACCTCAATTCGTTAAAAAAAATATTGATGAAAATTAAAGAACATCACAAAATTCATATTTCACTTAAATTGGTACAATTATATTAAATTATAATTAAAACTTTAAAAATTAAAAAAAATGTTAATATTAAATAATCCTAATACTTTGTAGGGTATCATTTGCTATTTTTTAGTACCTTTACAGTTTTAAATGAAGCGATGATATTCTGGGCACTGACAGTCTTACCCAATTTTTTTATTTGAGGATAAGGGCAATTAAAATTATACCCAATTTTCTGATAGGTAATAGCACACACAATATAAAAATAACATTTTAAAATATTTCCAAAACATCAACTTTCTAAAACTTATGAATAAAATTTGACTACGATGATGTACGATTTTAAATGACATTCACTGTATATGAAATTCCATGCGGTTTTAATATTCAATGTTCAAACATTTTTTATCGTAAACGTAATAATAGTTAAAAAGAAATCGAACCATATCCCAAAAAATATATATATAGAAAAACCATCTTTTCATAAAATATGGCACTATTGTGGTTGTCATCATTACTAATCTATCATCATTTTGCTATGAAAAGCGACATCTGGCGTAATATTTAACATAAAAATGGTAGACGTCTAAGATAAGATTATTATTAAAACTTGGCATAACTTTTAGTTAATCTGCGCGTAGATTTGGCAGCACTTGTCCACCGTTTAGTGGCAGCATTGTTTAGCATAGACATTAATCTGGTTAAACCGGTCAAAGTAGTTACCCGATTAACGTTATTAGCCAAGACACATTTTGTCTTGCAGTATTTATAACCGTTTAGCTAAGACAACCGTTTAGCTCAGACCACCTTTAGTGGTTGAAAAATAAAAATTTGCACAAAAACACTGCATACTTTTGGGATGCGAAATAAAAACATTCGCAAAAAGAGCTATATACTTTTAGCATTACATTTGACTTAACGGACTTTGTGGCGAATTTCTATTTATTCAGCACATTTTTTTCTCCACTTTATTTTGTTAATTTCACCACGCAAACCAAAAACATTTTTTAAAACATAAAAGATATGGGATTTTTTTTTACAAAAAAAAACAACAAAAAACACCACCACCCCTTCAAACAAACAAAATTTACTAATTGTGAATAAAGTTTTAATAATATAATAATTAATTACTAAAATTAATGAATGAAGATTACGAACAGCTTCCACAAAGAATTAGAAACAGATTCACACTTGTTGCAGAGAATAAAAATTTCATTTTAAAAATGGCAACATCTACATTGGTGTGTCCCAAAAAAAGTTTTTATTGTTATTTTCGTGTGCTTAATTTAAAAGCTTATAGGGTAAAGTATTTTTGAATTTTTTTTTCAGATTTTTCGAAGAGGTTTAGAGGTCGCTCTAGTCGAGTTATGCCAAAAATCGTGTTTGTCGTCTTTTTTTTTGAGTTTTCTTCATAACTTTGTCAAAACCCACTATTTTCTTTACTTTTGAGGAAACATTTTAAAAAAAGTTTTTGCAATGACAATACTCTCATTAAGGTGCCCTACATTAATAACGTAATGATGCAATTGGGCATAAACATGTTTTATATGAACCTAAATCAATTGGGTCAATTAAAGACCGATCCCCTCAAGAGTTGGTAGTTTTGTGAGGATCGGTCCATAATTGACCCTACCCCCCAAATAACCCCTATATCATAGCATTTCGTTATCTAGATTCTTCTAATTTTTTTAACAACTACTCCATTTCTAAGAACATCTACGGAAGTCTCGTGAATTATCTAACGGAAAAAAAACTCAAATGTTCTAGCTGCTTCACAGTTAATGCTGAACATTTGAGTTTTTTCCGTTAGATAATATATTATAATAATATAGTATTTCTGAATTTCCCAAAGTCAAATTTACATCCCAAATTTCCAAAAAAAATATTTGTGAAAAATTTGACCACACTGTTGATCAGGAGATTTTCTGACTTTCTATCTCAATTAAAAAAGTATTTCCTAGATTTGTAAAATAGAAATTATTTTTACATTTTTGTCTATTATTGTGGCCAAACAAATTTATTCAATTTGAAATAAATTACTTCACAATTTACATTAAAGTTCTCACTCAATAAAATGTATTTCGCTTCTAATTAGCCATCAGAATTACACAACATCAGACACTACCGCCAACAAAAATCGATAGATAGTGTTAAATTACCAAACGTTAAACTGCAGCAGTAACACTTGACAAAATCGAGAAACAAAAGCGCTAAAATACCAACACCCCCGCCCACAATCGTAACAACTTTACAAAAAAGAATTTGAGGTAAATCACGTGTCATGTAAATACGATTCCTTGTCATTAGAATTAAAGGAAAATAATAATAGAGGTTGTTGCCAAAGCGTAAGTAACATCAGCGAAGAAAACTCCTTTTAACAATTTTGTAACAAATACCAAATTGAGCTCGTAAATTCAATGAAAGAAACATTTTGCATTATTGTCACAGTTTCCTTAAGTAAGTTTGAATTTTAGTATTTTGTAATTTTTCATTTAACTTGTGTTGTGTGTATTACAATCTTGATTGTCTTCCGATTGCTGCTGTTGAAATCCTGTTGTAAAACATGCCTTTTAACATGCTTGCTTGTCTTCCTTGTTCTTTAAGCCTCCCCCAGTCAAAGCATTTGTTTCTGAAATGTTCTTGAAGATTAAAGAAAAAGTCAATCAGCTATTTGTTTTGGGTGCGAGTGGGTTTTCGGCATGCGAAAGCAAAGAAAAATTTAAATTACATGTAAATCCTTTAGATTTTTATCCATATTTTCTTAATAAAAAATAACGCCCTTTAACACTTGCTGCAGCAGGCAGCCAGCCACCTTGTAACCACACTACAACAAACCCTCCTCCCTCTCTCTCTCTTTCAACCCAATTTTAATCATAATTTTTATAAATTTACTCACTGACAGTTTGTTTTTAGTGACTAACTGAATGTGGTTCGGTGGGTAGGATGGTTGAGAACAATTTGCCATGGAGGTTTTTTTATGCTGTTTCAGTTGTTTGCTTATTCTTTGTATCAACTTATTTTTTTCTTTTATCAATAATATACTTAAGAAGTGCGTGCGTAGAATGTTGTTTAAAATAATGCGTTCATTCACTAACTCTAATCTCACATCAATCTAAAAAATCATTAATTGATTCAAAAATATTTAAAATACTCTAAAAGTTCTGTGTGCATTTTGGAACACCCTATAATATGGCGAAAAGTTAACATTCAATTCACCATTACTGAATCGTATGGCAGACATTTCCGAGTACTCCGAAAACTTTCTGTGGGGATTGGTCGATATAATTTCTTATATGCTGTAAAATATCATAATATGTATAAAAATACAAATAACTTTGCTTACTGTTGTTGTTTTCCACAAATATGTAATTTCTATGTATTTTGCACATATTTGTCGTCAAATAACAAAATATAAAAGTAAATATGTTATGGAAGCTAAATAATGATTTTGACTACAAAAAAAAAATGATGTGGAAAACAACACATTAAGGTAAGCAGCGTTATTTTTTTTTATTTTTATGTTATATTTTGCAAAAAAAAAACTTTTACTATTCCAGCCAAAACTTATCTTTGGTCCAACAAATTATTATTTTTTAATCACTTTAGCTTTTAAAAATATTATCGTTTCAAAATCATTAATTACTTACAACTGTTATTTCGGCCAAAATGGTCACAGAAAAAAATTTCTTGAACAAATAATTAAAACTTTTCAAAAAATCCTATATGGACTTTCAAAAAAATATCTAAACATGTGAAGGTTCATCGTCACACTGTCTCCAAAGCCATTAAACATAAGGAAGATATGAACATTAAAAGGAAACCTGGATCAGGAATAAAAAGGTCTAACAGATATTGGTAAGGCAAATCAAAATTTTTTGGAAATAAATCTGGCATTTCTAAACGACTGGTCCGATCGGTATGAAATTTTTCGAGTTTAAGCTATTGAAATGAACCCTACAAATGCTCCAACCTGCGTGTGCTATTTATCTGTTATAATTTCCCAGTTAAAGGCATTTCAAAATTGAAATATTAAAATTTTGCCGATTTTTTAAAAATATAGGTCGTACTTTTTTCTAATTTTGTTAGACAACTAAATTACCAATAATATACAAAAGATTTCAGAGGAATATCAATTATGAATCCAAAAATAAACGATTTTCAATTTAAAAATTCAAAAATAGTAAATTTTTTCTTTTTTTTGAGCGAAAAGGTGACTTAACTCTTTTTTTTATAAAAAAAAACTTTCTTTAAGAACATATAAAAATTTTATGTTTTCTGTAAGGTAATTTATGCATAATATTTTGGTATAAAAAGAATGACCTATTTTTCGAATATGTCGTAGCTACGTACTTCGGAATTTGTCCTATTTTATTTATCAAAATTTCAATTTGGGCCACATGTTCTAAAAACCCACTGCTGGGATCAGAAAACGGAAAGCAGCTTTGGAAACCTTGATGTGTTCCCTATTTATCCGCAAAGTATTTACCCAGACCCGAAGGAAATGTGAACTCTATGGGCAAAATTGTAAAAAATACCATTTTAGGAATTTTCGAGATGCCCTTTTCTATTTGACAAGTATTTTTACACCTTGTTATTTAGTATCAAAATTTTACTAGCATTGCATATATTAGGATCCACATTTTTTCCGAGCTATTTATACCCTACACCACCATAGTGGGGAGGGTATAATGCGTTTGTGCAGATGTTTGTAACGCCCAAAAATATTAGCCTAACACCCACCTTAAAGTATACCGATCGACTTAGAATCACTTCCTGAGTCGATTAAACGATGTCCGTCCGTCCGTCCGTCCGTCCGTCCGTCCGTCTGGTCGGCTGGCTGTCCATGTAAACCTTGTGCGCAGAGTACAGGTCGCAATTTTGAAGATATTTCGATCAAATTTGCCACATATTATTTTTTCGGCCCAAGGACCAAGCCTATTGAAATCAGTTCATTATTTGGCTGAAATCGGTCCATTATTTCACCTAGCCCCCATACAAATGTCCTTCCGAAATTGGACTTTATCGGTCATAAATGTTTAATTTATAAATGTATCTCCACAAATTGCGCTCCAAATAAGTTTTATATATACAAAATTCATGTCACCAAATTTTGTTACGATCGGTCCATAATTAGTCATAGCTCCCATATAGACCCGCTTCCGAAAATCACTTTAACGTGCATAAATCGCTTTAAAATGTAGGTATACTCACAAAATTCAACATAGTAAACTTTCATATAGACATAAATCACACGACCTAATTTCATGGTGATCGGTCCATAATTGGTCAAAGCCCCCATATAAGGCAGATTTCCGAAAATCACTCAAAAATATAAATTATTGAAATTTTAAAAGAAAAATGTTTTTGCTCTTTTACTTAGTGTAGGGTATTATATGGTCGGGCTTGACCGACCATACTTTCTTACTTGTTTTTATACCCTACACCACCATAGTGGGGAGGGTATAATGCGTTTGTGCAGATGTTTGTAACGCCCAAAAATATTAGTCTAACACCCACCTTAAAGTATACCGATCGACTTAGAATCACTTTCTGAGTCGATTAAACGATGTCCGTCCGTCCGTCTGGTTGGCTGGCTGGCCTTGTGCGCAGAGTACAGGTCGCAATTTTGAAGATATTTCGATTAAATTTGGTACATATTACTTTTTCGGCCCAAGGACCAAGCCTATTGAAACTGGCTGAAATCGGTCCATTATTTCACCTAGCCCCCATACAAATGTCCCCTCGAAATTGGACTTTATCGGTCATAAATGTTTAATTTATCTATGTATCTACACAAATTTCGCTCTAAATAAGTTTTATATATACAAAATTCATGTCACCAAATTTTGTTACGATCGGTACATAATTAGTCATAGCTCCCATATAGACCCGCTTCCGAAAATCACTTTAACGTGCATAAATCGCTTAAAAATGTTGGTATACACACAAAATTCAACATAGTTAACTTTAATATAGACATAAATCACACGACCTAATTTTATGGTGATCGGTCCATAATTGGTCCAAAATCACTCACGAATATAAATTATTGATATTTTAAAAGAAAAATATTTTTACTCATTTACTTGGTGTAGGGTATTATATGTTCGGGCTTGACCGACCATACTTTCTTACTTGTTTTTAGATAAGTTAATTTTTGGTCAATATCTCAATTATATTCACAAATATGCCACTTTAAAACTCCTTCCTTCAAAAAAATATTGCATTTTATCGAGTTCTAAATTGCATGGTTTTATCAGCAAAAAATTTAAGCAAAAATGCGAAAAAATTTTAAAAATTTTCGAATAATATCAACCATTTTGAAGGTTGTCTCAAATTTTGCTCCATAACTCGAGTTTTGTGTCACTATCATGGACAATTTTGAAGAGTGCGTATGTGCCAAGAAAGTGTTACCCTATTCTGCGTACTTTATGATTCATTAAAAAATATTTAGTCCTAAATTTCTTTCTTTGGTCATATTGAACCTGTTTTATCCAATTCAGATGTGATTCTTAAAATACAAATTATAAATGTATTTCACATTTTCATTAGATCCCTACAAAACGTCCTTATTCGCCGTATTAATCTCATATTTTATTATTTGCTATTTATAATCCGCCATATTGGATCTGACAGACATTTTTAATTCAAGCTAGTGATAAATACGAAACAATGAATGACCTTTATTTTGGATTCGTTTTTTTATTAAACAAATTTTGTTTTAGAATCATAACACAGGACGACAAAGTTAATGTTGTTACGTACTCTAATTAAAGCCAAAAATAAAGTATCCAGGCCCAGAGTGCAGTTGAGAGAAATATTCGCTAAATTTAATAAAGAGAAAAGCTTATAAAGCTTATTTTTGATATTATTCCTTTACAAACTGCTGGATAAATAAACAACTACATTTATTGCTGCTACTGTTGCCTGCAGATTTGGTTAAAGTCTTCTTGATGTTTTTCTTGAAAAATCAATTTTTAAATAATTCTTTCTTATCTTTGCTTTTATAAGGTCTTAATGTCAGTTGTAGTAAGTAAACCCCTACTACGAAATGTAATAATTGTGTCCAAAGCACAAGAGTTTTATATGATAAAATTCCATACTACTCGTATCTGCTTATTACATGCTTAACTACACAAGAAGAAAAGAAGCAAAACGAGAGCAAAGGAAAAGGGATTGAGGTGAGGGAACTGAAAACAGGGAAGACACGTGGCAACACCATGTCATCCCACACCCATTTTACATCAAATTTCACCGAACTGTTATAGTTGAAACCATGTCTATATTAACAATTTCTGTTTTTTTGTCTTCGTTTTTGTTTAACCCATTCTTCAATTACCCTTTCACACACACAAACTCATAAAATTACATATACATACATTGTAGCAAGAAGTTGAAGTAAGTAGACCAACCAACCAACCAACTTTGTAGCAAGCAATGAATGTGTGGCATGACATGTGTGTTTGATTATATTCTTGTGTATTTTATTTCGCATTTATCGTAATCGCATCCTAATTGCAAGAAAATTACTCCCACGTGCTTGTGTAACCTGATCATTGTCGTCGTCCTCATCATCAAAGACATGAAACATACTGACTGCAACGTACGATATTTTAGCATGCCAACAACAAAGTATTGCTGCTTGTGGGTCTCCTGCCCGAGTTTCTTTATTATGCTGTTGCTGTCTGTCTGTCTATATGTTTGTCTTGACTTCATCGTCCATCTGAAGTGTGACAAATCATTTTGAAAGATGATTTCTTGTTGACTTTCAATAATTATTCGAGTAGTTTATTAAGTTGTGTCTTGTAATTGTTAATTTTTGAAGAATTTGCAGTTATGCTTAGTTGAAGTAGTTATACGTACAAAATTCATTTAAATATTTAATGCTCTCATGTCTAATTTAAAATATGTAGTTTTGGAATCACCTGTGGGATTCATTACAGGGTTTGAGAAACCTTTGGCCAAACAATTTAAACTATGCTCTAATATTTAGATACAATTTCTAAAGAACAAATTGTGTGTATCCGCTCTGGACATTTCATCTGCTTGTAGTCGGTTTGCAATTGTAAATTTATATCAAGTTGTCCATCATTAATCGTTCTTTGTTACATATCAACGTAAAATTTATAAATGCACTTTTTACACTTTAACCCCTTGTGGACCAAGACTTTAAACGGTTGAAAAAGTTTTATTTTTTATGAAATATTGAAAATAAGGACTTCAGAAAGTTATTTACATAATTTTAACTTTGTGGAGGACCTGCAAGGAACCGAAAAGGACGGTTGGGTCAGCATCAGCCAAAATATAAAAAAAACTCATAGAATTTTGTTTAAATTTTATTAATATATTGATAAGTTTTGTAATTTTTTTAATATTTTCTATTACAAGTCCATTTTATGGTATTTATCTTTACAACATAAATAAACAACACAATGAGAACATGAAATAATTAAAAGATATTCTGGGAAGTGAGTTTGCCAATAGTCAAAAAAAATATATTATTCCAAAGATATATTATTCAAAAGTACTTCAAAGTACTTTTGAACAAAAAGGGTCAAAATATGTTTTGTTTCCATTTTGAAAGCTTATTATAGTTATGATACCGTCGGTCGACAAAGGGTTAAATCATGTCATTCCGTTGTTTCTCTGAAGGCCTTTCAATATTCAAGGTCTGATGTAATACATATGTGTATGGGGAACGCGTACTGTTGACATTTTAAGATCCATCTCAAGAGCTTTAAGTTTTTAATCGTGCATTAGTCCAAATGGAAATTAACCATTTGGACTAATTTTCTTCCACTTCGACCCTGAGTACATAAAATGCTTAATTTTCAATTTGTTCACATTTTGACAGCCAATAAAAAAGTACTTTCAGTTAAAATTTCATATTTTCTAGGTCTTTGGAGAGCTGCAGAAAGTGATTCATTTAGAGTTTTTTCAAACGTTTTTTTCACATATCTCGGCTTAGATCATTTAGGTTTTTCCTTGGGATTATGTAGTCGCGGTCAACATTTAAATAAATTAAAAAAAATTAGAGGTCAGATATAGATTTTCCGGGTCATAATAAAGATTCATACATTCAACATTTTCCATGACTATTTTGCATAAATGTTGCTTAATTACGTTGATGCTGCCTGCCTTCAATGTACCGGTGGTTTTGAGCTTATAGACCTTTAACTTTTAATAACCCAGTAAAAAACAAATCCAATGGTGTTCAATCACATGATCTAGGGGGCCAATTCTGATCGCGGAAACGAGAGAGTACACGAATTAATTGAATTATTTTAGTAACAGCTTCTTCTTGACCAGCCTCATTTTCGAAGATGTATGGTCCAATGATGCCTTCAGACAAAAATTTACAGGGAAATGTACATTGTAAATTTCTATGAAAACAAATATTTATTAAAAAAACAACCAGGAAACTAAAAAACAAAAATGTAAAAGGGATATTGCAGTGCACCTACACGCAGAGAAAAAATATAGCTGGGCATGGTTACTGTAACCATTTCAATATTGTTATAAGTTTTTTAACTATATTATAGTCACAAACATATATATGTTTACTGTAACCATATATATGGTTGAGACAATCATGTGAATCGTAAATTAACCATATTATGGTTACCACAATCATGTAAATGGTTACTGTGACTATAATATAGTTAAAAAACTTGTAACACTATATAAATGGTTACAGTAACCATGCCCAATTATATTTTTTCTCTGCGTGTAGAAAATAAGCTGAAACTTTAACATAATTCAATTATACTAGAAACAATTATCGATGGGTTTCGATTTATTGGCCGAAACAGTTATTGATCGAACTCTATAGTTTATGTCTAATTTCATCGTTTTAGGTTACATCATGATACAATAATTGTAGAAGGTAGAATCACTAGGGAGAGTTTTCAATATTTAGCCCTGTAACGTCAAACATTGATTTTAATTTTTTTCATATTTTTTTGAGCATTCTGCATCAATCGAAACAAATAGTATTCGGACTATAGGGCGGTTTAAATCTTTCCAACCACTTCATTCTAAATAGTTTTTAACAGGTATTGCATAATGTGGCCGAGCGTTGTCATGCTGGAATATTACGGCGTTTTCCGGCAAATGTTCGCTTCAAACGAATCAGTTGTATTCGGTACCGGTTTCATGTGATGGTCTGGACAGATTTCAGCAGTTCGTAATAGATATTACCCTTTTGCTCCCACCAACTACAGAGCATTACCTTAGCGCCATGGATATTTGGCTTTGGTGTCGATTCGGTCGGGCTTCACATACGCTCTCTTACGCTTCAGGTTATTGTAATGGATCCATTTTTCATCGCAAGTAATGATTCGGTGCAAAAATTATTTTCTTTTATATCGTTCAAGCATCAATATGGACATGCAAAATCGTCTTTCAAGGTCTCACGGCTTCAATTCGTATGCTACCCAATTTCCCAGCATTTGGATGAATCCTGCTGCTTGTTTTGAAATTGCTGATTGAGTAGCTCACAATGATTTTGCAAACTCATGTTGAGTTTTACAACAACCTTCAATTCTTGGCCTTCAAACTTTTTTGGCGATCTTTCTGAAATCACCACTTCTGAACCGCACAAAACATCTCTCGCACGTTGAAACCGATGGAATACCTTCACCATAAGCTTTGGTGAGCAATCTTTGTGCTTCAGCGGCACTTTATTCAAATTAAATAAATTAGTAAAGCAATTTTATTTCGCATAAATATGACGATTCGTTGGTACAAAATTCGACATTTTCGACTTTGTGGTTTAAACCATGATACAACCATTAGAAGGTAGAATCACTAAGGAGGGAGTTTAAAATGTTATGCCTTGTTACGTCAAATAATAGAAAAATAAAAAACAGAAATCCAAAAATACGAATAATAACAAATGAAAATTGAGAAATATTTTGTTTATATTTGAAATACAGTTCAATATAATCGGAGTCATTGAAATGATGCATGCAAATCCGTGAGTGTTTCTTCAGCTCAACACCGCAGGCTGCACTCCATTCTTTAATTTTATTTTCAGGACATTTTATAAATCTTACGACATTTTGTTCAAATAAACATTTTAATTGAATTTAAAATATTTTTCAATTTAGTTAATTTTTGATGTTTTTTTCAATTGTACTTTTATTTTTTTTTATTTTATATTAGTCTGACAATTCAAGGCATGTAGAATTGAGAACATATTTTGTAGTGATTCTACCTTTTATTGTTATATTATGGTTTAAACTATAATGTTCAATAAGTAAGTTAGAATAAATGACAGATATGTACCTTTCGAAATGACATATAAGTTATTAAAAACAAAAAGCGCATTCAAAAGATACGCCATCTATTATGAATCCCTCATTAGTCACGCAATAATATTCCGAATTTAATTTGAAAATTACCAATTTAAAGTTTAAATTCGCAATTTCATTTGGAATTTTCTCAATACATATTATGTGTAAGCAAACAGCAGTGGGATTTGTCATCTCCGATTTTAAATTGAAATCGGAGATGACAAATGTGTGACGATATAAAGTTCAAAGCCACATACGGGTGATATTTGGGTGGGATTTGTTCGTGTTCGAGTTGTTAATGGGCTGTGCGCGCACAAAATCACAAGTAATTAAAAATTTCAATCACAAATCAGGCAAACAAATCATTCCGTGTATGGCCAGCTTTAGGAGTTATGAACCAAAATGTGTGCACTTTATAAGGACCTCAGTTTATAAATTGCAATGACAAACTTAAACAAATTTTGTATGGAAAATATTCGAGTTTAAAACATTTTTCCCAGTATTCTTCATACAAATTGCTTACGTTTCTGAACGCTTCGTTTTATACAATGAGGCTCTTAACCTTTTTTTCATATTTTTTATAAATTTGTTTAAGAATCTAAGAAGAATTTGTTCCAATAATTGTAAAAAATTTCTAAGTTTTTTAACATATTTCCAGAAATACTTATACACAAACTTTCAACTTTAATATTAAGTTTTTTTCTGTATTCTTGTTCTTTTTTTAATAAGGGAAAAAACACACAAATCCATATACCAACTATCCCGACTACCAAGGCAAAAATTACACCGAATAACAATCCAAACGATACTCTAATTTGTAACATTCATTATACATGCCATATTTTTTCAGAAAAAAAAGAAGGAAAACAGCAATAGGGATACAAGCTCATAGACTTAATGGGAGTGGGTATACATACATATGTATGCTCCTTTGTTCCTTGGCATAAATCTTACCCCTCCAACTCTGGCCCATTTACTAACAAATGTACAAAAGATACTTTTAAAGGATTTCTTTTTATTTCTTGTTACAAAAAAAAAAAAACAACGTATTTAACAGATAATGCGCATGTATACATCATAATGATGATGAGAGTGTTGAAAACGTCGATGATGATGATGATGATGAAGATTGTACGATTGTAGTACCCCTCCATTGATGGTTTGTATTTCATTAAATGGAATATTTTTTCTTAGGAAGCCTTATTTTCAAATGAATGTGAAGCAGCGTTATAACAATAAGACAATAGCAAAAACGACAACAACTACTACAACGACTACAACAAGGAACAAATAACGGGTACACTCCCAATTTAAGACAACGCGTACAATATGCTACTGTTTACAACCATAAGGCATAATACTAAGTAGAACAATAACAACTGCTACCAATATAACCGAAAAATATACAATATACATTTCCAATTCCAACACAGATACTTACGAATACAAACACATCCACATACATACATATGTATGTATATGTACCACCCTACCCTTACTCTATAAGTGTTCATACTACATACATCCATGAGATATTTTTATGTCTAAATAATGGGTGGAAAAGAGACAACCCTAGTATTTTCAGACAGCCAATGTTACGCTGTCTACTTTATCATTAAAGGGAGGTTTGTCTTGCAGAAATCTAAAGGGAAGTGATTCTATAACGGATTTTTTTATGTATTTTTTTTTTATATATAGTACAATATAAAGAATATACTCATACAGTTACAGATACATCTATATGTTTCCATGAATAGATATTAATACATTGTATATGTTTCAGTTTTGTTTTTGTATCTGCTATGTATGTATTTATTATTCTATGGATATTGTGGAAATACATACGTACTTACAACCGTGTACAATAGACTGCTCCAAAAAATCAATTGCGTTCAAGTTTTGCTAAAAATTATAATGTTCAGACATCTTTAACTTCTGGATTTTTTTGTAAAATTACACAAGTTTACAAAAAATCAGTTTTTGTTTATTCATGCCAATTTCAGATACTCTGTTCTGAAGTGAAGCGTATCCCAGAGAGAGCATTCAGCATCGATCGAAACAAATAGTAGTCGGAAGAGGCCAGGTCTGGACTATAAGGTGGGTGCGGCAAAACTTCCCAGTCACTTCTTTCAAAATAGTTTTAACAGGTATTCATCCCGGGAATTCCCGGTACAAATTTCCCGGGAATTTTGCCAATTTTTCACTACCCGATTCCCGGGATTTTTAGTCGGGAATCTCGGGAATTAAAAACTGACGAAAATACATAGAAAACAAGTTAGCCCAATAAGCATTTTTACTGGAATTCAAGAAGTGTAAATCAAGCCTTGAGTTATAGTCAAACAATTGAATTACAGTTGTATTACACTTTATTTCAATAGCATTCTCCAGTAAAAAGGAAACATAAATTCAAGCCATATGTTTTTTGTTTGAATAATATTAATTTTTTCAAGTTTAAAACATAATTACATTTGCATTCAAGTCAAATTCCAACAAAATGTTCAAGTGCTTGAATTTTTGGGTGTTTGGTGCTTACTGGGAGAACTCTATTTTTTCATCAAAAAACAGTAAAAAGTTTTTTACAGTTTTTTGCTTATATCTCGGCAATAATAGACTGCTTATTATTATTTATTTGGGTTTTTTCGTATGAAAATTTAAAAAGTGAATTCATTATTTATAGAATTTATTTCTTATTGAATCATTCTATTTAAGTTTCTTCTTCAAATCCATAACAAAATAGCTTCCAAAATTATTAAATTTTTCTTCAATTCAAATCTAGTACAAAAGGCTTAATTAAGACAATTTTTTCAATTAATTTTGTAAATGGTTTGATTTAACAAAAATTTAATCATTCAAAGTATGAATAAATTATGTTATTAATTAACTTTAAAATTAATTCAGTTTAAACAAAGGCTTTGGAATGAATCTAAAAAATTCAATATTATGAATGGATTTATGGAATGAAAGGCTAACATTCTTTAATTACGGATTAAGATTTTAGTGAATTGAATCTTAATAATTATAACACTAAGGTTTTATATGAAATTTGGCTATAATATTCCAAATTTAAAGTATCAATATACATATATTTCGGGAATAGCCGTGCACCTGGAAATGTAGAAAAAATGTCCCGATTCCCGGGAATCAAAAAAGGTCGGGAAATTAAAAACCCTAATTGCAACATGTTGCCAAGCGTTTTCATGATGGAATATTATGGTTTCATGTCTGGTCGCATATTCTGGGCATTTTTCGCTAATACTCGCTTGCAATGAATCAGTTGCGTTCGGTACATAGATAGGACCTATTTGCTCCCACAAAATACGGAACATTACCTTAGCGCCATGGTGTCGATTCGGCTGGTTGATTCGGGCTTCACCTACATTGGGTGTATGAATTAAAAATGCCGAATTTACAGTAGATGGGGTATATTTCAACGCGGTTTTTGTTTTTAATAACTTGTCGTTTATTCTCATTTAAATATTGAACATTATAGTGTAAACGACAAAGTTTGTTTCTGCTTCGAAAATGTCGAATTTTTTACAAACGAATCGTCATATGTGGGAAGTTTTGCTTTACTTTTTTAATTTGAAAAAAAGTGTGTTCCATGTTTAGACCGTTCAGAAGTGGTGATTTTGACACGAAAGACATATGTATATCGCCCAGGCCAGACAAAAAAGTTTGAAGACCAATAATTGGATGCATTACTCCATGAAGATTGTTGTAAAACTCAACAAGAGCTTGCAAAATCATTGGGAGCTACACAATCAGCAATTTCAAAAAGTTTGCGAGCAGCAGTATCCATCCAAAAGCAGGGAAATTGAGTACCATACGAATTGAAGCAGAGAGACCTTGAAACAATGCTATAAATGAAAATCATTTTTGCACCGAATTATTACATGCGATGGAAAATGGATCCATTAAAATAACCGGAAGCGTAAGAGATCGTATGTGAAGCCCATCCAACCAGCCGGATCGGCACCAAAGTCAAATATCCATAGCGCTAAGGTAGTGTTCTGTATTTGTGGGAGTAAATGGGTCCTATCTATTGTGAACTGCTGAAATCTGTCCAGACCATCACAGGGAACCTCTACAGAACGCAACTTATTCGTATGAAGCGAGCATTGGACGAAAATAGGCGACCAGGCATGAAACCGTAATATTCCATCATGACAACGCTAGGCCACATGTTGCAATACCTGTTAAAAACTATTTAGAAAGAAGTGTTTGGGAAGTTTTACCTCAGCCGCCTTATAGTCTAGACCTTGCCCCGTCCGACTACTATTTGCTTCTTGGTCTCAAAAGATGAGCAATTCTCTTGACTAGGAATCCATATGTTGCCAGAAAGATTGGAAAAGGTCATAGCTAACAATGGCCAATACTTTGAATTATAAAATTCCATATTTTTAGGTCATACACCTAATATTTTTTTTTAACAATATATTAAATAAATTAGGCCCTTTATTTATAAAGATATGAATAACGAAATATTGGGCCACATTTTATAAATCGAAATGTTTCATAACGTAAAAAATTTGTGTGAAAAATACCGGAAAAAGGTTTGTACTTACTTGAAGGATTTGTATAAAACTTCAGTGACCTTAAACTTTATATTGAAAGCTAAAAATGGTTACACATTTTGGATAATTTCAAAAATTCATTATTTTGGAGCAGTCTAATGTACATTGTATGTATGTTGGTCTTCTTTAAGTTAGTGATATCGTTTTTATATACAATCATTATCATTGACATCATCATCCTCAACGGCAGCAGCAGAATCGTTTTTTTATTTCTTTCGATAGCAGCCGTTTCCAGTTGTTTTTGTTGTTTTGCTTTATTCGATTTTTTTCTCGGAAATCTGTGTGCCGCCACTATATATACAGATACATTTAAATATATGTATGTATATACATATTTGAATATCTGTATATATGTATGTATATACCTATATACAAGTGTATGTATATGTGTGTGTAGTTGTATAAGTATTTGCCTGACATGTATTTATGTGTATCTTTTCATTTGACTTGTGGTTAAATTCATTTAAGTGATGCTATTTAGTTATTTATACTACATGTTCATTTACATTTTCTACTTGTGTTTATTTGTATATATACAAGTATAGTACATCTACTATACCTACAATATATACAATTTTGTCTACAATCAAAGATTTTGTTATACAAAATAAAAAAAAATAAGAAATCTTTAAAATTGTAATGATATTTCAATTAAATTGAATTTGAATAAAGAAAAACAAAAAACAAAAAAAAGTAAAGAATATTTATTCAACAAACTTTTAAATAATTGATTTGTTTTTATGATGATTTTTATACAGGATTTGCTATTTAGATACTCATTTAATAATTTAAGTTTCCTGGCATTATTTAAGCAATTTGACTTCTTTGAATAAATATTTTTTTTTAATTTAAACTAGCATTTGTTGTCTATTAAATAAAGTGCCTCAATTTACATAATTCTTAGGATTCCATAATTATTAATGGTGGAGGATATCCACCATAAAAATATAAACAAGTAAGAGTGCTATATTCGGCTGTGCCGAATCTTATATACCCTTCACCAAATTATACTTCAAAATTTTAAATATTTTTAGGTAAACAAAATTTAATTTTTTTCCAGTTGTTTTTTTTAATTTTTTGGAAAAAAAAATTTTCGATTGTTTTTTTAAATTTTTAAAAAAAATTTTTTTTTTTAAAATTTAAAATTTTTTTTTTTTGTTTTTTAATTTTTTTTTTTTTTGAAAAAAAAAATTCGGATTAAAATTTTTTTTCCCGATTTTGACCCATTGTATGTCCAACTTACTATGGTCTTATATACGTCGTTGCAAATGTCTTTGAAATATCTATCATTAGATATCCATATTGTCTATATTAATGTCTTAGTAATCCAGATATAGGTAAAAAATTGGTCAAAAATCGAGGTTTTTTCCTCATATCTCAGCCATTTGTGGACCGATTTTGCTGATTTTAAATAGCAAAATTCTCGAGAGCATGTCTGACAGAATTATTGAAGATTTGGATCCCGAAGATATCTGGGGTCTTCAGAAAACTGATTTCAACAGACAGACGGACAGACAGACAGACGGACATGGCTTAATCGACTCCGCTATCTATAAGGATCCAGAATATATATACTTTATAGGGTCGGAAATGAAAAATGTAGAAATTACAAACGGAATGACAAACTTATATATACCCTTCTCACGAAGGTGAAGGGTATAAAAACCGATTTTTTAAAAAACCGGTTAACCAAAAAATTAACTTTATAAGAAACCCGGTTTTTCGGGTTTCTTTCGAATAATTATTCGAACAATTTAAAAATGGCCATTTTCGAATAACGAATAATTCCAACAATTCTATGTAGAATAAAACGAATAAATGTTCATTATTTTTAAATTTATTAAATTGCTTAAAATTTTTCATAATTTCAAATTTAAATAAGTAATAATGTCTCACAAAAATTGTATTGTTTCTGAAATTCGACAAATAATTAAAGACAAAGGGACTTTCGATCATTGTAGATGAGTGTTGCGATAGCTCCTTCTATAAATATATAAATATTACTGCAAGAAGTTACAATTCTAAAAACAAATCTTTCAAAATTTTTAACTTAGGACTTGAACCAATGAAAATAAAAGGTACGGAATAAAATATTTGTTATTTAGCTGGCGAAATATTAGAAGAATCGCAATTAATAATCAAAATTTTAACTTAGATTAAAGTGGAGTTGAATGTGATGGAGAATGTGATTTTGAAACGTTCGTCGAAAGTGATATTGAGGATGACATTTACAATGATTACATTGAAATAGATGATGACCATGATCTTAAAATATATGTATATAAGTGATGTTATTAACCGCGTACGTAAGTGTTGCAAAATATTTAATAAATCGAATGATAAACACAAATATTGCAAACTAACTTTTTGTTGTAAGAAAAGCATGGAGTTCATCTTATACATGATTTTAAACATCGTTGAACGTCTTTGTCTAAAATGCGTCAATCATGCACTGTCTGACTTCAAATTAGCCACGTTCACTGACAATGATATCAAACTTTGCACAGATTCCCTTTATTGTGTAATTCCCCAAGACAACTTTATCAAGCAAAGATTCGGCAACGTTCATAGAGCTTGATATATAATACAATTTGTTATAAATAATTTAGAAATAGTGAATAATTAATTTACTTGAGAATTAGTTACTTACTCAATTTAAACCCCGAATTAATGAACGACATAAAAAAGTTCTTAATACGTTTATATTGTATAAAGCATAGCTCCAAAACGGAAACTAAAGGGTTTGCTAGTCAATTTTTTTGTAGATTGTTCGGGAGTTAATCTGATCAGAATATTTCTGTTGAAAACTTTATGATGGACTTTGTTTTCGAATGTTTTTTAACATTATCAATACTTGAATTGTCAACTTTAACATAATTTTTTGTTTTTCATTAACAATAAAATATTAAAAAACCGACTACAATGCTTCATTCTTTACTTTTTTACAAAATTTAAATTATTCGAATAATTCGATTAATTTTAAATGTGTGATCGAATTATTCGAACAAGTTAAAATCTCTTATTCGAATTATTCGTTTTATTCGAACAAGAGAAAAATAATTCGAATACCCTACTATTTGCAATCAGTGTAATTCATTTAATTTTATCGAAAGAGTTTTATATTGTATATCAACAGTTTAGTTTTCAAACATGCGATTTGTTGAATTCAGTCCCAAATTTTTAAAACCGGTTAACCGAGTGATATGAACCGGTCACCGAAAACCTGGTTCGCAAAAAACCGAAATTACGAAGAAAAACCGTTTTTTCGGATAAACGGTTTATAAACATTTGGTCTTTTAAATTACCCTTTTTAAAATCCGTTTTATGGAATGATTTAGGCCCTAATTTTGTAAATCACGTCACCAAAGTGGTATTTCAAAAAATTTCAAAAATTTTAAAAATTTGTTTTTGTTTTATATACAAAATTTTCAAATTATGAAAGGCAAATCAACGTTTGAATTTTGGCGCGTTTGTTCTGTTAAGAATTTGTATATAAAACAAAAACAAATTTTTAAAATTTTTGAAATTTTGTTTTTGCTTTCCATATAAATATCACTTTGTGAAGTGATTTACAAAATTAGGGCCTTAATTTCTGAATTTCGTTGATACAGAGTTCGTCTCTCAACAGTTTAGTTTTCAAATCAAACCAAATGTTTGATACCTATAATGTGAATAAAAAATTCATCAAAACATGAGATTTGTTGATTTCAGTCCAAAATTTTTAAAACCGATTAACCGAGTGGTATGAACCGGTCACCGAAAACCCGGTTCGCAAAAAACCGAAATTTCAAAGAAAACCCGTTTTTCGGATAACCGGTGTATAAACACTAGACAGACTTAATAAAGAAATTTTCTGACATTTGGGCTTAATTTTTCAGTTTGTATATTTTATTGGTACATATTGATCTTTTAAATTACCCTTTTTATGATCCGTTTTTATGGAATGATTTAATTTCTGAATTTCGTTGATGCAGAGTTCCTTTCCTCTCTCAATATTTTTGCTGGTATATCGGATTGTTTAGGTATTTATAGACATAAACAATATTTGTTTTTTCAAATTGTCTTAAATTTTAAGTTTAAAATTGTTTTTTAATGCGATCATAATAACTGCATTTCTAGAAATATAAAGTATAGGCATATTAAATAAAAATTAGAAAACTTATATATCAAATAACATTTAATCCTTAAAAAAAATTAGCCTTTGTTTTCTCATTTATTTATTTATTTGTATTATTAATCTGTAACAAAAAAATATTTAGGTTTTCAAAAAATAAATAAAATTTAAACCAAAATCATGAAATGCCAGGCAGGCAGTCAGACAAATAATGATAGACTACGACTGGCAGTATTAAATATAAAAATTGTCTCAAATTACTGGATTATTTGAATGTTAATCCTTTAAATGTAACCAAAACACAAAACGCACACAATCGAATGCAGCGGGCAAAAGAAGGGTATTTAAGGAATGCAGCAGTATAGACTTCACAATTTGATCGGTGACAAAATCATCTACGCATTGACACCTCAACAAAAAAAATAAAACAATGAAAATGAAATAAATAAATAAATCCATCATTATTACTTTATTTGAAAGCAAACTTATAGTCAGGGATACACAGTCTGTATTATGCCTATATGATTTTAAACACTGTGCGAGAGAGTGTTGGTGACAAATTGTTCCCTCTTTAATGACCATTTAAAGTGTTAAATTTGGTATGATTGTGATGTGTTTTTGTTAATGACAAATCAACCACGTCACCTCACCTCACAACACAACAAAACATAAAATTTCAACTGTGATAATTAAGACGACAATGAGAGAAAGGGAGAAGGAAAAAGGTCTGGTAGCTGGCATCAGACAATATGCTTTAAATTATTGATTGGTTGGTCGGTCGGTTGGTTTCCATGTCATTGTTTTGTTGTGTTTTGTAAGAAACTATTAAGTTCTTAGACGATTTGTTCAGTCAATCGTATTGGCTTTATGGCGTTTAATCTTCCTAAATCACAAACACCATAAAAACAAATTGCCCACAATACTCTGGACAATAAACCATCATGCACAGCAACCACCGGTTTAATCCTAACATTTGTTACCAAAACACTCGCACACATTTACACTTGAGAACCCACACTCATCCACGTTTAGAGATCATCATCATCACCAAAGATAATGAGTTCTTAAATATGTGGCGAAAATCTGGGATTCTTTTATTTAATTGTATTTGAATTTGCATTTGAAACAAAGTCTAACATACACTGAAAGAAAAATGAATTTATGTATATGGGAGATTTCATGTCAAGTGAACCAACATTAGAAATCGATGTCTTCCGAGATCAGGATGAAATTTGCACCAATGTTAGTCCTGTTGGATAGTAATTCAACAAGATCGGTCGAGAACTCTCTGATTTAGAGTGGGGATCAAACAGGGGTTTTTTTCTCATCCATGTCTGAATTAATATCCAATAGGACTAACCTGCTCCAAATTTCATACCGATCGGAAGACATCGATTTCAAAAGTTGGTTCACTTGACATGAAATCCCCCATATTCTAGGGTTGCTAATCGGAAAATTTTCACTTCAACTAAAATTTGTCAGCTCCAAAAGAAAAATTCAGTCATTTAGACTGAATCATTTGATTAGAAATGATTGATAGAAATCCATTAAAATCGTAACAATTTGTTTAAATTTCATAAATTATTTCAAATCCCCAAAATATATATTCAGATTTATTTTTTTGTTTTCAGTAAAAAGTGGAAAGTCAGGTTAATGTTGGAGTTGCTCAGAAAATTCTGGTATGCTAATTCAAAGACATTATTTATTCTTTGTGAAAAATAAGAATAATTTTCAAAAAGTAGTAAAATTCGATTTAAACACAAGTTTCTTCGACACAAACTACAATTGCTTTGACAGTTAAATAAAAATACAATAGTAAATTAAAATTTTTTTCCAGTGTATCTAAATTTAGCCAACACAATTGAAATGTGTTTAAAGCGTCATAGAGATCGATATTTTGTTTGTCACAATATCACTCTAATACGACATTGATAGTTTGTATACTAATTCATATAATCATAATATGAGTATAAGGATCATCATTATTTTCAACATATGCTGATAGATATAACTCACATACATAAAAGTAATATTGAAAATATATTCTGTGTGTATGCCTGCATTAATTTCGTCCAAAATAGGGGTTTGTATGTTTTACGGATCATCATCCTCTTAATCTATAATCCCTACATATTTAGACATATATAAAAAATACTATAGTATTTTCCAATATACAAATAAATAAATCTGTCCATTAAGCGATATACATACATACTCTTCATATCTTTTAAGTAAATCATTATTTAATGCCAACCCAAATTCATAGATACTAATGCAAAAGTACTAGTGTAAATAAGTACATATGTGTGTGAATGTACGGTATACATTAATGGTGTTGAAGTCGTATGGTTAATCTATAATCTTCACATGATCACCTTTACTTTTTAACGGATTAGTAACAATGGTTTTGAAACCGACAAACACAAATTATGAAAACAAATGTCATTTCAATTTACGAAAACATATTTTGTTTTTAAATAGAGGCATATTGAGATAAATTATAGTAGGTATGTTTGAATAGTTTTAAATCATTATATTTGGTTATCAAAAACATCAAGCTACCGACCATAGCTCCATCATTAATTGTTGCTTCTATTTTTAAACTTTCTGATAATAACTAGGATAATTGGATATCTTTAACCCGTGCAGCATCAGATCTGAAATTTTTTAGGCAACATTGTTACATTTCCAAACTACATATATTTAATAGGGTATTCGAATTATTCGATTTTTCTCTTGTTCGAATAATTCGATCACACAATAAAAATGAATCGAATTATTCCAATAATTTAAATTTTTTTAAAAAAGTAAAGAATGAAGTTTTGATGTCGGTTTTTTAATACTTTATTGTTAAAGGAAAACAAAAAATAACATTAAAGTTAACAATTCAAGTATTGATAATGTTAAAAAACATTCGAAAACAAAGTCCATCATTAAATTTTCATCACAAATATTCTGATCAGATTAACACTCGAACAATCTACAAAACAATTGACTAGCAAACCCTATAGTTGCCGTTTTGGAGCTATGCTTTAAAAAACTTGAGCTAGTTGGAAATGATCCTGAATTTAAGTGGAATATAAACGTATTAAGAACTTTTTTATGTCGTTCATTAATTCTGGTTTTAAATGGGTAACTAATTCTTTAGTAAATGAATTATTCACTTTATCTAAATTATTTATAACAAACTGTATTATACCCTCAAGTTCTATCATTGTTCCGAATCTTTGCTTAATCAAGTTGTCTTAGGGAAATACACAAATCTGTCCAAACTTTGATATCATTGTCAGTGAACGCGGCTAATTTGAAGTCAGGCAGAGCAAGATTGACGCATTTACAAATACGCAAAAAGTTTATTACCATGTTAGACAAAGATGTTCAACGATGTTCAAAATCACGAACTCCAGCTTTTATTGCAGCAAAACGTTAGTTTTCAATATTTGTGTTTATCATTCGATTTATTAAATATTTTACAACACTTCCGTACGCGGTTAATAACATCACTTATATATATATATTTTAAGATCATGGCCTTTGTCTATTTCAACGTTATCATTATAAATGTCATCCTCAATATCACTTTCGACAACCGTTTCAAAATCACATTCTCCATCACATTCAACTCCACTTTAATCTAAGTTAATATTTTGATTATTAATTGCGATTCTTCTAATATTTCACCAGCTAAATAACAAATATTTTATTTCGTACCTTTTATTTTCATTGGTTCAAGTCCTAAGTTAAAAATTTTGAAAGATTTGTTTTTAGAATTGTAACTTCTTGCAGTAATAGTTATCTACATATTTATACATAAACTTTTTCGAATTATTCGTTATTCGAAAATGGCCATTTTTAAATTGTTCGAATAATTATTCGTAAGAAATTATTCGATTAATCGATCGAACGATCATTACTCGAATGAATACGCTAATATCTACTAATACATTTTTACACTTTTAATAGACAATTATAAGTTAAAGTTCGCTTGAGTGAAATAACAGTAAGTTTTCCATTTTGATAGAAAAATAAAACTTTCTTAAAAGTTTGAGAAGATCGTGTTGTATTCCTGATGATCTGCCATCAAAATGATATATGTATGTTCCTCAATATCTATTAAAAAAACTGAAAAATTTTGAAAATGGTTTCACTTGTTTTCCACCATATAATTTTCCGCCACGAAGTATTACCATCATTTTTATAGGATATTCAATTTCTAAAATCTAGTGACTCTTATTTATGTTGGACTTAGTGAATTGTAGATCGATTATGATCGTTTCAGTGCCTAAAAACGATTTGTTCCTGATCGATTGTACACTCCGATTTTAATGCTGAAATCGATTTTTGTCAACGATTAAACGAAATCTAAATTTATATGCACACAGAAAACAGATTCGTGATAGCAACCGAATTTGTTGCCAATCGAATGATTCGGTTGTACACATAGAATTTTTCGGTTCTATCAACTGAAAGTCAGTTGATAAAGAAGAATTTCAGTTGAAGAAACCAATCGTTGGTTATCCCTTCTAAAATTTTGTAGACACAACTGTAAAATTCGATCACTAAGGCAGAATCATTCGATTGGCAACAAATTCGGTGCTATCACGAATCTGTTTTCTCTGTGTGACAATAAAAATACGGGAAAGTCTGTATTGTATTTGTTTTCATAAAATTGTTGTCAAATGTTGCCGTTACGTTTTATAAAATGAGCACCCATACAGTGGAATTATGCTACTCTTCCAGAATATAATTTTAATCAGGATTTACAATTGCTACTCTGTATTAGCCGTTAAATTTAAATTAAAATTTTTAATCCGATATTATAGATTAATGAACCATTTGCTAAGATCCCCAAAAAACAGATCGATTATAAAACATCAATCAAAAATCGAAATGTAAGTGGACTAGTTCGACTTAGTCTATAAGTTAGAAACTGTTAATACAGATATCGAATTAGTGAAAAAAACTCTAGTAAGCTTCAAAGCTTATTTTTAAATGTTCAACTTTTAAATGACCATAAATTAAATAAGTGAAAGATTAGTAACCTAAGATTTCGGATTTATTAAAGACTTTCCTTTAAAAATTAAATTTTTAAATGTATTACGAAATATTTTAAATATTTCAATATTAAATATTGTTGCCTTAAAAGGTCAAATCTAAGATTTTTCGCTGTTTCAAATTCTCATACTCTTCTATGTCTGTAGAAAATACTTTAAAAAAATTATATTTTGCATTTATTTTCAAGTGGTCTGATATCGTTGGGAAATTTGTAGTAACCTGAACATTTTCCAACAATATTAAAAAAAAAATATTTGTCCGATAATATTTTACCCCTTTAGAAACGAGTGTTTTGTAGAATGAGGTTTTATTATCAAAGGAACAGCTACAGTTACAATTTTTTTTAAGAATTCATTTGTAGAGGATAACTATTTATTTGGCATAAGGGAAAAACTATTATGTTGAAGGTTTTATTAACATTGGCCACTATACCCAGACCCATTAAATGGAAAATTAATGTTTGAATTGTTCCGACTACAGTTTTTGACTTAGTTCAAGGAAAAACTTGAGATTTGTAGTTGTCAAATAACTTGATTATATTTAATTTAGATCAGTGATCGGCATGAAGAGAGCATAAAATTTGGATAATAACATGTTGTGCCCTTTATTACTTTGTTGTTAACTGACCAGCTTTTAATTATGATGCTTGTTTCAATTTTTGATGACTATTTTGAGCTTCGTTGACATTCGTGTAATTTACTGGTAACAAACCAATCATGTTCGGCCCCTGGTGGTCATGAGTGCCGATCACTGATTTATAGGTTTCATTGAATATTCATTGTTCTTTGATTCTTGACACTACAATTTGTGTAAATATCATAAATCCTATAAAGAACCCTGTCGATATCAAAACTGTTTGTTTTCTTACTATAATGTGTTGGATTAGAACCATAAAGAACCAAATAGAAAAAAATCTTTAAAAGTGTTAAATTGACTAAACTGCCAAATTACAATTTTCATCTGACGAAAACTCTTTTTATTTTTAATATTTCATTATATCCAACACCTACACCTTTCACCACACAAAAAACGATTTATTTAAATATTACAATTTGCCTAACTCATTTGTTTCTTATCCCAAGAAATAAACATTCTAAGAACATATTTCTAAATGCTTTTAGAATGTAAAAAAAATTCTTTAAAACTCCTTTATTTGATCCCTTTGTAACAAGAGTTTTAACGGTATTCTATGATTAACTAAATACTCTTAAAATATCTTAAATTCCCAACTACCTTAATGGTCCTTACAAAAAAAACCACAAACATTTTCGTGGGCTGGTCATAGTGGTCTGGTTGACAAATAATTTGACACTTGTCTTTCAAGATCTTTGCAAAAGTAGTTAAAGGTGTGTATAGTTTTCTTACTCTTGTAACTATAAGCCTCAGAAATGTCATCTTCATTTGTGTGTTATCTATCAATTGTTATCAAAATTTTAATGAGATTTATGGTGAAGAAAAAGAAAAAGAATTAAATCAATGTGACTGTATAGATTTACACAAAACACAACTAATGAAATTTAATCATCATTAGTGGAACATTTTCATTGTATTCGCAATGATAATGTAATAAAACTCGAACGAGTGTAGATGGAATAAAGACATTCCTTGAAATAAGAGAGATGATGGTTTTGTATGTATTTTGAATATTTCTACTTCTTACAGTCAATATTGGTTGCACAGAAAGGTGAAACTGGCAACGCCTTTTCTACATCAACATTATCATTAGGAAGGACAGCAACAACAAAAAAATACAATTCAAGTTAAAAGTATCACTACAGTAAAATGCCAGAGGCGTCGTTAATATAATTCGCACAAAAGTTTTTTTGTGCGTTCCTTACACAAAAACCATTCATAAAAATTAAGGAATGAATGTTCATGCCAAAACAGCCACTAAAACTCTTGGAATGGTAAAGGCGAAAATGAAAAAAACTTTTGCTTAGAACAGATGAAATGATTTCATTTTACATATTAACATTTTTAAATTCCAACAATAATAAATAAAAACATTTCATTTATTCATTTTTGCTGAAAAACTGAGGATGTAAAACTAACTGTATGAATTGTGTTGTGGTTTTTAAGGATTTTGTATTAAGCAGAGAGATTTCTAAAGCGGATTAAAAATGTTTTACTATACATTCAATTTGTATAAATGTGTGCCTGCCTATCTTTCCCTCCTTGTGGCTGCTTAAACTCCTGTTAGTTGGTTAAAGGAATTTTTGTCAGGGCATCTACCAAGTTCCTTTTACATTCATGAGTTTTTGAAAATGTTTTACCGAATTTTTGAATTCTAAACAAAATGAGTGGTTGTTGTGGATTGATTATAATGTTTTGATGTAGATAAAGATTTTATGATTAAAACCATTTTTGTTTTGTTCACTTTCTAAACCTTATAAGCCATTCAAAATGTCAACTGGGTTTTAGTTTAGAAAAACAACACTGAATTGAGATAGATAGATTGTAAGATATATGTATAGATATCAACAACACTTAATACATTTCGTACTTTTGGTAGACGAATTAATTCTGTATATACAAATTGTTTGAATTCGCATTCACACTTCCGTTTCCTCCCTCCCTGGCTAGAGAACAGGGTTGTATTATGAAGAGAACTAGTCTCTGCTTTTTTTACATTTTCAAATGTTTGTTTGTTGTTTTTAATGCTGCTTCTATTTGTTGTTGTGATATTTGTTGGTTATTGTTACATTTTATTTTGTTTTTCCAGCTGCTCGTTTCTAGTTGTTGTCATTTTTTGTCAACGTTTTTTTTTTATTCTTAAATAATTTTGTTCTATTTGTTATTTTTGTTGTTATTGTTTCTTTCAATTTCAATTTGGTTGTTGGAAACTTTGTGTTAGAGTTTATTTTTTTTTTTAATTTAATTTTTATTGTGTTGACAATAAATAAATCTAACAAATTCGTTAAAATAATAAACATAAGTTAAAGATTTTTTAAATATAATGCGGGGTCAACTTTTAGAAAATGCATTTGTATTAATCAATAAACTTGTTTAAATTTTTGGAAAAGGGGTGTAAATATGTCTTGTTATGTTTCAAATGAGATGTTGATAAGTTGTGGGGACTTAATGAGCGGATTCTTTCTAAGTTCTAGATTTTTGTTATTAAAATTTTATGACAAAAACATATGTATTTATGAATGGGTTTTTGTAGGACGGTTTGATAGTATGCTGAAAAAAGTTAAATATGATCTAGAAAAAAAAATAAAAAATAGAACTGATCACATATTCATATCAGTTTTTTTACCAAAATTTTCTTATTAAAAATATATAGACTCATTTATTCGCAATAATCGTAATCTATAAACAATAGGGTGATCGATTCTTCGACATTTTTTAGAAACCGGTTTTCGATTTCTTCGAAAAATTGCAATTGAATATAAACCGGTTTCGGTTTTTTAATAATAACCGGTTAACCGGTTTTTTTTGGCAAAATAGTAAAAAGCCAAGAAATAAGAAGAAAACTAATTTTATTTATTAAAATAATAGTTATTTAAACAAAAACAGTTCATGGATTAACATAGCAAAAATTCTAATAACAAAAAATAAGCCTTTTTAAAACGCTTAAATACTTTTTAATTCTAATTTTGATGCTTCTTTTAATCATTACAAGATCTTCGGATCAAACTTGAAATTAAAATTGAATTTTTTCTAAAAGTGAGTGGTTGATATTTTATGAATTTTATTTATGAAAACTGTTTTTCTTATCCTTCATAAGGTATTCGGGTAAATTTTACCCATTTTAAAATTAAATTAATTTTTTTTCTAAAATGATATTTTATTATTTTTATTTAATTTCAAATGTCAACAACTACGTTAGGTTTTTAAAAATAAAACAAAATTGGCAAAAAAAAAATATATATTTTTTATTTGTGTCAAATTTGACCCGAAGATCGTTAACGTTAGTAAATTTGAAGACCTTATGAAGGTTAAAATAATCTCTTAGGAATGAAACACAGTTAAATTCTTTGGAGCTAGACATTGAAAATGATATTTCACTCAGTTTAACTGAGTGCATTGAGTAAGTCTTCATGCTTTCCAGATCGCTTGTGATATTCGTCTAAATATAAAAGTCTTCTAAAATAGTTGGAGTATTTGTTTTAAAAAAGTTTTTTGAATTTTGGGTATTTTTTAATGTTTTTATCAAAAAAAACTCATAAAACACACTTTTAGAAAAAACTGGCTATTCTAGGAAAACCCGGTTTCTTCGATATTCAAAATGTGAGCTTTCAAAAAACGGTTATAACCGGTTATCATCCTAATAAATAAGTATGTAGTTTTAATACAAAATAAGAAAAATCTGTTAGAAAGTATTAAATTAAGTTTAAGGGAGGATCACATCATTAGTTTGTATATTTCACATGATCCATAGTGACTCCTCGGGTATTTATATCTTTCTTACCATCAATGGCCTTCATAGGTATTCGACTATTACCATGCCCTTCAAGTACTCTAAATTCTAAAAGTAATAATGCTAAGTACTGAAATCGAAAAAACCTTAACACACGTTTTTCATTAAATCATTTAACCCAAGTATTATTTGTTTTTTTTTGATTAAGTTACCTTTGTAAAGCATGTCAGTTACTATGTTTAATGTCAATTATGTTAATTTGTGGTTAATTTGATTAAAATGTGTGACTAGAAAAAAGTGCGTACTAAAATTATTAAATATTTTCAACAAAACCCAACATGGTCCTACAAAAAGTTGGCCAAACAATCAAAGGTCTGCCGTCAAACTGATTCCAATGTTATTAAACAGTATCGGGATAACTTGTCCATTGATTGAAAACCTGGTTCAGGCAGAAAGAATGCTCCACATGATGTTTCTAAAGCCAAAAAAATGGAAAGCATTTTCAAAAGAGCTCCCAACACATCCGGTTAGCTCAGTACTCGGACTATTTGGTACGAAATGTTACATACAAGGCTTAAAAAGAACTCTGCTAAAAATTTAAAGGCCAAAGACAGAGCACGGAAATTGAAGTCAAATTTTATAAAAAAAAATATACATGCTGCATAATGGATGACGATACGTAAGTTCTGGAAACTTTTTCGCAGCTTCCGGATCAATATTTTTATGTTGGTGATGCTCGAGGGAATGTTGTTGAAAAGTTTAGGACCCAAAAGTTTAGGAAAAAAAATTTTCCCAAAAAATTCTTGTCAAACATTTATTACAAAGGGCTCTATAAATACCAAAATTTATATCAAGGAATGTTTACAAAAGAGCATGCTTCCATTCATAAGACTTCTTAATGTGGCCACTTATTTTTGGCCTGATTTGGTATTCTGTCACTATGGTAAGCAAGGTCTTGAGTGGTATAAGAACAATAATGTCATATTTGTACCAAGAGAGACACTGGCCAGTGGAGAGATATTGGGCTCTTGCTAAAAGGGAATTGAAGAGCACAAAAAAGGTGTCCAAACGTGTGGTAGATTTAACTCTTTCAGCTAAGCTTTTTTGTGTATAACATTAAAATCAAGATTAGTTTATTATAAAAAGTAAGAAAAAATAATTAAAAACTTAAAAAAAATAACCCCATTCAATGGTTTTTTTGTGGAGTGAAGTGGTTAGTTTAATAACCACCATGCCGGTTGACATTTAAAAATAATTATGATATAAATTTTCGTAGCGTATAAATTTGTTTGAAATCTAATAATTTGAACTAAATTTTCTGACCAATCAAACGAAATAGCTATAGAAACGAAGACTATAGAAAATGTGATTAGTAAAGTGACCACTAAACTGCAAAGAGTTAAACCAATGACTAAACCAGTGGTCGGCATAAAGAGAACATGAATGTTATGCATTATTTTTGCAATCGGCTCCATTTGTTTGAGATGACCAGAGTTTTGATTCTAATGTTGCGCTTAAAACATATTTATAAATATAATTATTTATTTTTTCTACATTTTTCTTTCAAACATTTCATTACTCATTACCCTATTCCTGCCTTTTGTAAAATTAATTTATCCAAAATAGCTCAATATGTTCAAGTATATTTAACTAAATGAACAACTCTTTACACTGTTATTTGTTATTTTTTTGTTCAACATTCACCGAAAAGGCGTTTAAAGATAATGTTTGAAGTGCTCGTTTTTTGTTTGTTTGTTCCTACAAAAAGCTCTCAAGTGTATTAAAATCTTTTGTGTGACTAAAATTGAATATGCACGCAGCAACATTCTTCATCCATCCCATTCCGAATTTCATTTCCCATTCAAATTCATTGGTGCGATGTAAATGATGTTAACAAGTTATAAAAACATCACAACTGTGACAGGTTGCCCTTTTTATACATTCTAACTCTTGCCAAAGTGATAATGACGAACACACTATGGGATGAGCGGCAATATACACAAAGATAGTGTGATGATGATGAGTTCAGATAAATAATTTAACCATTTTGTGTTTGTATACTTTGGTTAAAGGGGTGTTAAATGGGCAAATTTTGAAGTAGAAGCAAAAAAAAAGAAAAGGAAGAGTTCTGGCAGGCACAATCAAATAAGAGCAGTTGTTAAACAGTACAACTGGTATTTGCATAAGGCACATGATGTTTGAAGTCCCAAATATGTACATATTTGGTAAATGTAAACAAATATTTGATAAACTTTGTAAATATGAAGACAAACGAAGGGAAGGAAAGGATTAAACTCTAACGAAATTAAGAAGGGAGTGTGTTGGGAAGGTTGTAAAGGTTAATAAATATTAAATTTTATACGAAATTAAACAGTTTATTAGTTTTGCAGAAAAACTTAATCTTTTTGGATTTCAGAATAGTCCAATTAAGGAAAACTTGAAGCCAATTTCGTTATAATAAAAATCTTGATTTAATAAACTTCCATTGCTACCTGTTGACTTCCAAGCTAACTCTTAAACTCAAATTAATTTCTTTTTTGTTTTAGCATTAAATAACAAAAACACACTGTCAAATTTGAAAATTATGATTGAAAGTTTATTCCATTTTATCCGATTAATATTAGTGATATTTAATACTCGTCTCATTATGACAATGATGATGTTTTCGTTAATAGACAGATTGTGGAAAACGAAAGAACTGCTTTATACATAATTCGAAAACAATGAAACGCATTAACATTTCATGCATAGTTTCATATTACATACACTCTTGCAACATCCCACAAATTCAATCTTCCATTCATTCATTTAACTCTGAAACAAAAAATCATTCCAAACATTCAACTGCTGTACTGCTTAAATGTTGTTAAAATACACAAAATCTCTAAGGAATTTGGAAAATAAAAACCCTCTTAAATGAAATTTGTTGAACTTTTTGTAGCAATTTGACATATCTTGCCATTGCCCTCCACAACATGTCTGTTTGACGAAATAACGATTGAGTTAAATTACAATTTTGTTTAAAAAAGATTTCCCCAAATAAAAATATTAAAGGGGATTTTTGATAAGTCAAATGAGAATTGCTTTTACATATTGGGTTTTAAATCAATTTTTGTTAGAACATACGATGGCTGGTCCAAGAGTAATGGATACATTATACGTTAAAGATTTTTGTATTCAAATTTCTTTCAATCTGATGATATACTTATTTTTCTGTTATATCAGCAGTTGTTTAAAGAAAATGAGGTTTCAAATGCTACAAAATTGTACAAGAAAACACTTCAAGCTATTTATAATGATTATACATGGTCCTTCGAACCGTTGCAGTAAACTTAAAATAGGTTATACTTACTCTTATTCATAATCAATTTTTAAATATGTCAAAAGTTCTTAAAACAAATTTTGCATGGACATTTTGTTTTGGAATATGGTCCTTCGAAACCATGAATAGTAATAATAATAATAATGCTAGATATATAATGGCCATGGGTCCTTTCAACAGTTTGTAGAAAATCGTATGCTACTGCCAGTCAAATTGAAAATCCAAATGATAACTTGAAATATGGTCCTTCAAACCTTCAAAATAAAGAAAATTTTCAGTATAAGAAATATTATATCCCCACCCTCGTACTAACAAACATCTGATGAAAATTGTAATACAAAAATTTCCGCTTGTCTTGTTATGATTTAATTTTTCTTTTTCAAAGAAATTTTTGGTTTTCAAAGTCAAATTATCTTTCAATAAAATTGTAATGTAATAGAAAGATCAACAACAACGAAAAACAAGCTAGAAAAACTGCAACCATCCATCCATTGAACCAACCATCATCCTCATCGTCATCAAATTACAACAGATACAAATTATATAATGTTTTGTTTAATACATATACAAAACTAGATGTTTGCATCTAACGGATTTATATTTATTTAATCCCTAAAAGCCAAAGTTACGTCAACACTATCTTCTGCTCTATTCGTGTCATGCGGGGAATGTTTATTTTTTTTGTAAATAGAATATACGGACTACATATTATTACAGCTTTATATTTATATGGGTAAAAATAAATGTAAATGTTTAATAAACTATTGCAGGGGTTGTTAAAAATGGTTCATTGTCTGTTGTGTGCTATTTTTTGTGCCGATTTTTTTTTTGTTACACATCCTAATATGTATTTTGTGTTGTTTTTTGTCTATCGTTTTTACTAAATGTGAAAATGTAACCCAAAACTTGCCTGCAGGCATTAAAATATAAATATATTTTCATAAATTCATAATTTAATCTAGCACAACTTGTAACCCCTGTTTCCCATTTCATCGAACCGTCCATCATCATCATCATTTTGTACTATGGTCCACAATTTCATATTAGACAAATTGCGTCAAAGTTGACTTGTGTTTTTTTTTATTTATAGGTTGGAAGTTCTTTATATTTGGTAGTTTAATTATATTATAGTATTTGTTACATTCATTTTATGAAAGGATTACTCTAGGCCCTTTAGTTTATAAGCTATTTTAGATATTATGGAATTTTCATCATGAAAATAAAATTTTGTTAGGAAATATGAGTGATCACAGATTTCCATTATTTTCGCTCTAGGCCCCTTAGTTTACGAATTATATAGCAATTTTAGATATTTTTGATTTTTTTTTTTTTAAAAATCCAATTTTGGTGCGAAACATCAGTGATCACAGATTTTCATAATTTTTAATCTAGGCCTTTAATTTACGAATTATAAGCAGTTTTAGATATTTTTAAATTTTCGTTACAAAAATCCATTTTTGGTGGAAAATATGAGTGATAACAGATTTTCATTATTTTTGCTCTAGGCCCTTTAGTTTACGAATTATAAGCAATTTTAGATATTTTGGAATTTTCGTTATAAAAATCAAATTTTGGTGGGCAATATGAGTGATCACATATTTTCGCTCTAGGCCCTTTAGTTTACGAATTATAAGCAATTTTGGAATATTCTTCATAAAAATAACAGTGGGAAATATGAGTGATCAGAGTTCCATTATTTTCGCTTTAGGCCCTTTAGTTTACGAATTATAAGCTGTTTTAGATATTTTGGAATTTCCGTTATAAAAATCAAATTTTGGTGGGCAATATGAGTGATCATTTCGGTCTAGGCCCTTTAGTTTACGAATTATAAGCTGTTTTAAATATTTTGGAATTTCCGTTATAAAAATCAATTTTTGATGGGAAATATGAGTGATCGCAGATTTTAGTTTACGAATTATAAGCTGTTTTGGAATTTTCGTTATAAAAGTCAAATTTTGGTGGAAAATATGAGTGATCACAGATTTTTATTATTTTCGCTCTAGGCCCTTTATTTAACGAATTATAAGCAATTTTAGATATTTTTGAATTTTAATCATGAAAATCAATTTTTGATGGGAAATATGAGTGATCGCAGATTTTCATTATTTTTGCTCTAGGCCCTTTAGTTTACGAATTATAAGCTGTTTTAGATATTTTGGAATTTTCGTTATAAAAATCAAATTTTGGTGGAAAATATGAGTGATCACAGATTTTCATTATTTTCGCTTTAGGCCCTTTAGTTTACGAATTATAAGCAATTTTAGATATTTTGAAATTTTCGTTATAAAAAACCATTTTTGGTGGAAAATATGAGTGATAACAGATTTTCATTATTTTTGTTCTAGGCTCTTTAGTTTACGAATTATAATCAATTTTAGATATTTTCGAATTTTAATCGTGAAAATCAAGAAAATCAATTTTTGATGGGAAAAATGAGTGATCACAGATTTTCATTATTTTTGGTCTAGGCCCTTTAGTTTACGAATTATAGCTGTTTTAGATATTTTGGAATTTTCGTTATAAAAATCCATTTTTTTTGGAAAATATGAGTGATCACAGATTTTCATTATTTTTGCTCTAGGATCTTTAGTTTAGGAATTATAAGCTGTTTTAGATATTTTGGAATTTTAATCATGAAAATCAATTTTTATAAGCAATTTTAGATATTTTGGAATTTTCGTTATAAAAATCAAATTTTGTTAGGAAATATGAGTGCTCACAGATTTTCATTATTTTCGCTTTCAGATGTTCGCTCTAGGCCCTGTAGTTTACGAATTATTATATATGTTTTAGATATTTTGGAATATTCTTCATAAAAATAACAGTGGGAAATATGAGTGATCACAGAGTTCTATTATTTTCGCTCTAGGCCCTTTAGTTTACGAATTATAAGCAATTTTAGATATTTTTGAATTTTAATCATGAAAATCAATTTTTGATGGGAAATATGAGTGATCGCAGATTTTTATTATTTTTGCTCTGGCCGGCCCTTTAGTTTATGAATTATAAGCAATTTTAGATATTTTGGAATTTTCGTTAAAAAAATCAAATTTTGGTGGGAAATATGAGTGATCACAGATATTCATTATTTTTGCTCTAGGCCCTTTATTTAACGAATTATAAGCAATTTTAGATATTTTTGAATTTTAGTCATGAAAATCAAATTTTGGTGGGCAATATGAGTGATCACAGATTTTCATTATTTTTGCTCTAGGCCCTTTAGTTTACGAATTATAAGCTGTTTAAGATATTTTGGAATTTTCGTTATAAAAATCAAATTTTGGTGGGAAATATGAGTGATCACAGATTTTCATTATTTTTGCTTAGGCTCTTTAGTTTATGAATTATAAGCAATTTTAGATATTTTTAAGTTTTCGTTATAAAAATCCATTTTTGGTGGAAAATATGAGTGATCACAGATTTTCATTATTTTTGCTCTAGGCCCTTTAGTTTACGAATTATAAGCTGTTTTAGATATTTTGGAATTTTCATCATAAAAATCAATTTTTGGTGGGAAATATGAGTGATCACAGATTTTCATTATTTTCCCTCTAGGCCTTTAGATATTTTGGAATTTTCGTTATAAAAATCATATTTTGATGGGAAATATGAGTGATCACAGATTTACATTATTTTCGCTCTAGGCCCTTTATTTAACGTATTATAAGCTGTTTTAGATATTTTCGAATTTTAATCATGAAAATCATATTTTGTTGGGAAATATGAGTGATCACAGATTTTCATTATTTTCGCTCTAGGCCTTTTAGATATTTTGGAATTTTCGTTATAAATCAAATTTTGATGGGAAATATGAATGATCACAGATTTTCATTATTTTTGCTCTAGGCCCTATAGTTTACGAATTATAAGCAATTTTAGATATTTTTAATTTTTTGTTATAAAAATCCATTTTTGTGGAAAATATGAGTGATCACAGATTTTCATTATTTTTGCTCTAGGCCCTTTAGTTTACGAATTATAAGCTGTTTTAGATATTTTGGAATTTTCGTTATAAAAATCCATTTTTGGTGGAAAATATGAGTGATCACAGATTTTCATTATTTTTGCTCTAGGCTCTTTAGTTTACGAATTATAAGCTGTTTTAGATATTTTGGAATTTTCGTTATAAAAATCAAATTTTGGTGGGGAATATGAGTGATCACAGATATTAATTATTCGCTCTAGGCCCTTTATTTAACGAATTATAAGCAATTTTAGATATTTTTGAATTTTAATCATGAAAATCAATTTTTGATGGGAAATATGAGTGATCGCAGATTTTCATTAATTTTGCTCTAGGCCCTATAGTTTACGAATTATAAGCAATTTTAGATATTTTGAAAGTTTCGTTATAAAAATCAGATTTTGGTGGGCAATATGAGTGATCACAGATATGCATTATTTTTGCTCTAGGCCCTTTTGTTTACGAATTATAAGCAATTTTAGATATTTTTGAATTTTAATCATGAAAATGGGAAATATGAGTGATCGCAGATTTTCATTATTTTTGCTCTAGGCCCTTTAGTTTACGAATTATAAGCAATTTTAGATATTTTGGAATTTTCGTTATAAAAGTCAAATTTTGGTGGGAAATATGAGTGATCACAGATTTTCAGCTTTTTTAGATATTTTTGAATTTTAATCATGAAAATCAAATTTTGGTGGGAAATATGAGTGATCACAGATTTTCATTATTTTTAATCTAGGCCCTTTAGTTTACGAATTATAAGCAATTTTGGAATATTCTTCATAAAAATAACAGTGGGAAGTATGAGTGATCACAGAGTTCCATTATTTTCGCTTTAGGCCCTTTAGTTTACGAATTATAAGCTGTTTTAGATATTTTCGAATTTTAATCATGAAAATCAATTTTTGATGGGAAATATGAGTGATCACAGATTTTCATTATTTTCGCTCTAGGTCCTTTATTTAACGTATTAGATATTTTCGAATTTTAATCATGAAAATCATATTTTGGAATTTTTTTTTAAATTTAAAATTTATTTTTAAAAAAAAATTAAAAATCAATTTTTGGTGAAAAATATGAGTGATCACAAATTTTTATTATTTTTAATCTTGGCAATTTTAGATATTTTTAAGTTTTTGTTAAAAAAATCCATTTTTGGTGGAAAATATGAGTGATGCAGGATTATAAGCAATTTTCAAAATTTTCTTATAAAAAACTAATTTTGTTGTGAAATATGAATGATCACAGATTTCCACTATTTTCGCTCTAGTCCCTTTATTTAACGAATTATATGCAGTTTTAGATATTTTGGAATTTTTTTCAAAGATTTCCATTATTTTTGCTCTAGGCCCTTTTTTGATCACTTTTTGTAAACAACATAGAGTGTATCTTATATTCGACTAATACCTTAATTCTGCACTCCTCGCTTAATTCTTCATATGCAGAAATAATAATAATTTGTTTTCGCTCGCATGCTATTTGCTGTTTTGTAAAATAAATATTTTGCTAGGTTTTAAAAGATTGTATAATAAAAATAAAATGTGTTTTATATACATTGTACACGTATCTATAACCACATAGCATGCAGATACAGAAGAATTTAACAACAGACTGTTCATGTATGTAGGTCCCTTTATATTTGGCTGTCGGTAATTTAATACGACTTTTCAGTTTTCAAACATGTAAAAAAAAACATGATGTTCTTTTTTTTCTCTTAAAAAAAAAACAAACAATGAAAAAAGTAACAAAATTTAATTTTAATGGATTTTTCTTTTGTTAAACTGTAATAATATAAGTTTTTTTGTTAAGGCTACAAGGAAAGAGATATTACAAATTAAAGCTAAACTTAAGTTCAGAATTCATATCTTCAATTAATGTTTTCTTTTAATAATTTATATTCTTAATTTGTATTATAAACTTAAAGTTCCCATCATTTAAAAGTCCTTAATTTTATAGTTTTCATTTATGCGTATTTATTAATTCCCTTGTTAAATGAAAAAATAAAACCTAACTACCGCAATTTGTCAATTGCCTAATTTATTTGTATTATTAACGTTGATTGTTGTCGCCTGTAACTCTTTCTGTTCATTTCTTTTTTCACTTTTGGATTCATTCCTTTTTATCAAAATTAAATTTCAGTGGTTTGTAGTGTGTGTGTGTTTTTTTTCATTCAAATCGCATCATTCGAATTATTCAAATCGTTTGTCTGTTTACAGTACATTTGCTCATTTAATGATGGGGTTCATCATCATGCTTCCTTCGTTCCTGACGTTTCGCTTGCACTGCTCATAATCAATTTATGTACTTGTACCAGTAACTTTCTCTCTGGCAAAAAAAAAAAAAAACTGAAAATGTACATTCAACGGTCGGTTGTTTTTAAAAAATTTTGTGTAAAAATGTCACTCGTTGTCTGTGTCAACAATACAATAAAATCATGATGTTGAAATTGTGCACAGTAGAGCAAAAAGGTTTAAAATTAAGTAATACTTGAGTAAAGTAACTAGTCATTTAATATAAATTTACAGTTTGTCCTAAGAAGCGACTTTGTAGTGAGTAAAATAGTGAAATTCAAATAAAAACTTTAAACTGACTACACTTCAGATTACAAAGGTGCACTAAGTGACAATTGACTCTCCAATAGATTTCTTCTGGAGGATAAAATACCTACTTTCTAAGGTGAAGCTGAAACAAGGTTAATTTGATTACATTCAACATTACTTAGAGATACTAAAGTTACAATTAACTTCACTTTAGATTACCTGGGATGTATAAAGTAACCAACTGACTTATCTTCGCATTACAAGGAGTACATGAGTGTAAAATGATCAACAAACTTATAAAATGGAGTCAGCCAATTAAATAAAAAAAAAAAAAAAAAAAATAAAATAAAATAAAATAAATAGACATTAGTGAAAATTACTGTCTGTGTATTTTATAGACCATTTATATTTTGAAATGCTAGTGTTTCGATCCACTGTCTTCCCTCTATGAGAACAAGTGTATAGAATATCTCGCAGCCAAGTAGATACACAATTTTTACAAGTTCTTCCTATTTAGTTGTACGAATACGATTACGAGTATTTACATTTGCCAAGGGGTGCATAAATTGAATTTGGTTATAAACCTTTTTACGCTTTTACATGCCATAACCGTGTAAGCTGAAATGAACTAAAAGAGTGTGGAATGAGTTGGGAATGTCTGTATTTTGTGGTTTTACTAATTGAGTCATTTTCTCTGTACACACACACACACAAATTAACAACAATAAAAAGGCCAGTGATGCTGAAATCAAGAACAATACGTATAAAACCGCCCGGCTTGAAGTCTTTAGAGCTTTGTAAAGTTGTTGCTGAAAATCGTAATATAAAATGTGAATATCCTTTATTACAGTATCACTGAGAAGAGTTTTTTTTTGGTTTGGTGAGATCTCATTTACATGTTTTAGTAGAAAAAAAAACGCAAAAAATAAACTGTCATATAAAATAAGCACAATCAACCTCAACTGCCACCGCCACTGGCAACAATAAACATTACAATCATTTAGGTTTAAATAAAATGTTTTTGTCATGAATTAATTTGTTGAAACAACAGAACCACGTAAAATGTTTGGCAAATAAAAGGCAGTAATGAAAAGTAGCGATTTTAGCTAAAAAGAAATTAGTGAAAAATACTCACCCAAAAATTATTGATAGAAAAAAATTAGACTGTGGGTTCCTACTCGGAAATGTTTTTTTACAAGTTGTTGCGAATGGAATGATTCGATAGATATTTCATATTGGTAAAAAAATTTGTATACATTTTCTTAATATTTTATTAAACAACAAGTCAATGGTTCTGACTTAAGCTACGTACACACGGTTGTCAGATCTTACAATATTGTCAGAAAAATTTTCAGAAAATGTCTAACAACCGTGTAAACTTACAATTTTTGTCTTACAACGTTGTCAGAAAAAGTATTGTCAGTACATTGTAGGACAATAATATTATCAGACATCTGACAATCGTGTAAACACCTTATGTTGCCATTGCCAGATCATTGTAAGATCATTGTCAGAAACTTTTTATTGTCATATGTGCGAAGTTTATGCATCTGACAATGGCATCATTGTCAGTGCAAAAAACACACGATCATGACCCTATACTCAGTTTGTCCATTTTGGGGACCAATTTTTATTTTTATGGGCCCCAAAGATTTTGAAAATCAGTGGCCTCTCAAAAAATGGTGTCATCAATTTTTGGCCAAAAGCTAATTCAGAATTGGTGATACCGCTTAACTTTATATGGCAATAATATAGCTAAGAGTCCGCCAAACAAATTTTGTTAACATTTTTTCCCAAAAAATAGATTTTTCGTGCCCTTTTTTTGAAAAAAATATAGGAAGAACAATTTTTTTTTTACTTTTTTTAGAATAACTTCCAGGGACTCCTAATTTTTCACTAACAATATTGAGTAATGTTGTAGCTACGGTAAATCTGAATAACTCTTGTGAACATATCGATGCATTATGAACGTGTCTAGTCCCTCTAAATAGCACATTAATTTTTACTATTTTTTGACGCTAAAACAAAGATTGTTTGTTGAAATAGTATGATCAAGTCCACACTTCTATGTTGTGCTGTATTATTTAGTCGGCTGAGGTGTTCGGAATGGGGATCAGTGGGAGGACCCTTAAAATCACACATTTAAAAAAAAATCGCCAAAATTGATCAAATTGTTCGGAGACCATTCGCAATAAATTATGATACAACTCCGGCTCGTCAGTTCGTAAGTGGATGAGCAATGTAGCGTAAAATCCTTCCTACTGATGACGATGTACCCAATCCTTTACCCAAACTTTGCGACGATTTTTTGCTATTTTGCCTTCATCCGTCATGCAATTTTCTGTTCCATAATAATACTTTAAATTTCCTACTTTTTAATAAATACACACATATGACAATTATAATTGTTTGTAAAAAGATTTGAATTTTCTTCTGACAATGTCTAACAAGAGATCTGGTTACCTTTGCCATACAACAATCTGACAACCGTGTGAACTGACAATTTTTGTTGGCATATAAATTTATTGTTTGACAATTGTCTGACAATGAAATTGTAAGGTTTTCTTACAATCGTCTAAACTGACAATTTACCTTTTGGTAATAATATTTCATTGTCAGTACATTGCGAGCACATTGCCAGATCTGACAACATTGTAAAATCTGACAACCGTGTGTACGTAGCTTTAGTCATATTTTTTACTAACAAGCATACCTAAATAAGAGCGTAAAGCGTTTTCTAGTTGTCAACAATTCTCATGATCATACAATTTGTATGCAGCATACTGAAATAACGTTTTACAATTGGAAAATCCAATTTTGACAGCGAGTTTAATAGTGAATTATTTGCAAAACATAATAAATGGAAACACATAATTAAAGAAGGAGAAACAAATAAGCAAGAAACTCATTTTTTAAACCTTAATTTAGTTTTTTTTATAAAATTTTAGTTTACAAATCACAAAACAAAAATCAGAAACACCAACATTGTAATGTACTTTATTGTTTAAATAATCCGGGTTGTTATATTTATTTTTTTGATAACCTTGTTTTTACCATATTTTAGCGTTGCCGCTCTTGTTTAGGTATGACATTTCAGCGTTAAAGCTAAGCGGAAAAAAAAGTTCCGCCTTCCGCTTTTGTTTAGGTAAGCCTGTAAAATATGAAATAGTGTAATATTTTTGAAGGACGGAGTTTTAAAGTTGCATATTTTTTAATCTAATTGAGATATTGACTTGAAATTTAACTTATCTAAACAAAAAAATAGTTCGGAATAAATGTTGATCCACATTTTGTTCCTAAAATTTACAATCCTATTAATATTTGTATACAAATTGTTCTCCGTAAATATAACGTACAGAAAAACATAAAACTGTTATATGTTCTTAAAGAAAGTTTTTTTTTTAAATAAAAAAGAGTTAAGTCACCTTTTCGACCAAATAACAGCAAAAATCTACTATTTTTGAATTTTTAAATAGAAAATCGTTTATTTTTGGATCCCCAATTAATATTTGCTCCGAAATCTTTTCGGAAAAAAAATCGAAATTTTTTTATTAAAACGGACCAAGGTATGGCATAATTTTTAAATTTCGATTTTAATGCTTTCAAAAAATATATAAAATTCTTTGAAATCATATGGGAAACAAAAAATGGCACGTGTTTAAAAATGTTACATGTCGAAGATACCCTACTTTGAGCCAGCATATCGCCGCTCCTGAAGCATTTGTAGAACCCATTTTAATAACATAAACTCAAATACTCCTTTGCGCACGTCAAATTTTATCCCGATCGGACCAGCTATTTAGAAGAGCAATTTATTTCCAAAAATAAAACCAGAGTACGGAAATAAACAAATCGAAACGTTTGCTATCGTTTTGTTTTGTTCTTTGTAGTGAGTAAAACAAAAACCAAACATAAACAATGAGAATGATTGTCCCATTTTGTTTTGTATTGTTTTTGCTCATGCGCGCAAACTGTACATTAATATAAACGTACGCAACTAGAAAAGAAAATAGTAAGAACAATATTGAAACATTCTGGTAAAAAACGTTTAACAAACGTTTGGTAAATGATTTACTCATTATAATAGAGAACACTGTACAAAAAAAAAAACAAAACGAATAAAAAATACGTTTCTCTATCTGTTTTGTACTCAAATGTACGATTGTAACGGTAAATTAAATAATACAGATGAGTGTCACTTGAAAAGTTTTTGTTTTGTTTTTGCTCATGTACAATACAATATAAAAATTTTTATTTGTTTTGTACATTTTGCAAACGTTTGCGAAATGTTTTGTTTGTTTTCATACTCTGAATAAAACTGCAACAAAAAGGGTTTTTAATTCGGGCAGTCTTTAATAGAACAAATCATTACACACGTGTGAAAATTACACACGTATAATTTAAATGATAAAAAATTTGTTTTTAAAGCTTTATGTAGAATAGAAACATTTCGAGAAATTTATCCGGAACATTCTCTTCCTACTGATTCTATAAACATTGCGGTACATGGATTGAGTAGTTACAACTTATAAGGCTGTTTAAAAGATGAGACAAATCAATTTATTAAGATTATCTAAGAAACCCACGGAAATCTAAAACAAAGATTTAGTTTGAAAACTTAAGTAAATACATAGTAATTTATTGTTAAATACATGCCAATCAGGCCAGTTCACTTTTGCAAGATTGTTCATATTTGCGAATGGCATCTAATTCCCATCAACAGCTGGGGAAGTCCAAAAATTATTAAGCAGTTGAATTATAATTTAGCCACTACCCTGTTGATTTAGATTTTAACTCTGTGTAGATAGATAAAATACGTTAATAAAACAAAAATAAGAATTTCATATTTTAAAAAGCTTTAAAATATGAACAGCTTAGTTCACTAAGTTCATATTTTAGAGTACCCTGTGGAAGTAAAAAGTGATCCTATTTTGGGGTGTTCATATTATCGCGTGTGCACTGTATTTGTTTAAGTTATTCCTTGGACTCTTTGATTTTCTAAAAACGGTAGTTTGAATAAGAAAAAGTGAAATTTTGTTATGATTTTTCTGTTAAGGTAGGTACTCTGTTCAAAATTTCGTGCGAAATGTTGTCAAACTACATATAAAATATTTGGAATGAAATATATGCGAAATAATTTCTCAAAAGCTGTACACTGTTCTTATAGTGGAAAACATGTGAAATACATCTGGCAACCTTATTTTTCCATACGAAATGACATAGCAGCAGTTCTTTCGCACGAAATTAAAACCAACAGCTGATCATGTTTTTGCATATAAAATTTTTCGCATGAAAAAACCATAATTTTTCGCAAATATGAACAGAGAGTACTAGGCTTTAGTAATAAATATTTCTTGAAAATGTAGGGCCTTATTTTCAAAATCCCGGTTCCAACAAAAACCAAATATGATTTTTTTTTTATTTTAAACAACCTAGCCTATAGTTCATAAGCAGTTATAAATTTCTACTTAAAAAATTTAAAAAAATAGTTTTTGTTTTCATGAAAATTCTAATGTTTTTAAAAGGCACAACTCATACAAATTCTGACGTTGATATCATTTTCTATTTGTATTGAAAAAAAAAAACAAACTGTTTCTTGATTCCGGGATTTAGAAAATAAGGCCTTTAATATTATTTTTTGGGATTACAAAATATTGAAAATATCCCAGAATACCGAAATCGTTATTCCAATATTTATTAAATATCTATCTCGGTTGGCATCCCTAGATCAACCATTTTTTGTTTAATTTTGACGATTAAACAAAACCGCTTATTTCAGCAGCTTATTCAAAACAAACTAAAAACCTGAAATGTCTTTTAAGTGTTGACTACCGTTTTTTCTCTCGCTTTTTTATTTTTGACAAATCCAGAGGGGTTTCTTTGTGTCTAACACACCCCTCCCTCTAACTTCTTAGACAGACATATTTTTGCTGTTATTTATGTATTTGTATAAAGTCGCTGTGTGTGTAGTATTTAAAAATGTTTGTAAGTGCAATGACAACGACAGCGATTAAATGTCACTTTGATGAAAATGTTTTCAAAGTGTGAAATCAATTATTTAGCATTACACAACACAACAATATGGAACTGTTGTGGATTTTGGTAGCAAAACTTTCAAAATATTCGAGCAATAAGTTGTAGTAAATATAAGTAAAAATTATGAACATGAATGCATTTAAATACATATTTGTTTGAATGACTGACTGTATGTATGATGAGGTTGTGTCACAATTCCATTGCTCATTTTATATGACCATGATGGGAACTCAATTCGTTTTTTGTTGTAAGGAGGAGGGTTTTTTTAAATTTTATTTGAATGTGACATAAAACATCATGCGACACTTAAACACAGGTACAGCCAAATAATTAAGTGACGCCTTTTTCGAAGGGAATTATGTGTCTTACACACAGAAGTTGAGCCAGCAACAACATGGCTAATTGGGCCAGGTTAAACATCTGATGTGGTAAACATTTGTTAACTTAACTAAGACTAGCTAGCGAAAGAAAACCATATGGAAAATGTTCAACTGTGTCATGTGTTTATTTCAATTCATTCTAATACAATTTCCCCCTGCCCAATAGAAATATGTATGTTGTATGTGTCTGTCTGGAGTATTTTAAATGTCTCTTTTGTTTTTTGTTTTTGGTTTGTTGTTTTAATGGCAAAACCTTAAATGAAATCATATGACAAGACGCCAGCCACTACTACTCAGCCATGGAGCGCTCAACGATTTTGAAGCGTCGCATACTCATTGTAACTCACCTCAAAAGTGTCACATCATTCGAATTGATGTGACTTGGTTGTGAATGTAATGGCGTTAAAACATTTTTTCTTCCAAAAGGTATTCTCACACAAATAACAACAACAACAACAGCAACACACAAATCTACCTCATCATCATCATTATGACAATAATGAAGAGGGAAGGAACGGGGATGATGATGCTTCGGTGATGCTTTCATTTGATGATAATTGCGCCGAAAATTGCCTGCCGTCGCCGTTCACTGACACCATTTAAAAAGTTTTCAATACATTTCTGTGCAAGAGTATGTATAAATGTACAGATGAATGTTTGAGAATGAATAAATGTATGAATGAATGAATGAATGGTTGGGATAATGGCAGTGTATCTATCTATCTACATACATATATTGAGTTTTGGTATTCATCACTGAATAATTACTTGTCAGTTGAAGAAGTAAAACAGGAAGATAGAATTTTGTTTGTGTATGTATGAGACAAGCAGAAGATGGGGGGAGTTGGAAATTGCTGTTGCTGTATTTTAGTGCAACTCACCTTGTAATTTGAAACCAAAATTTTACACAAAAAAGTCAAAATTATCCATACATTTTTAATTTTAAACAAAAAGGGAAACATCACACAAAAATACAAAACAGTCGAGAGAAGAAAAAAAAAAACAAAAGCACTTAGCTGTTCAGCCATAACAAACTAAATTCATTACAATCTCATCTCATGTTATCGCATCTATCCAGCCAGCCATCCATCCATACGTCCATCGTCCATGCTAAGTCAATAATTATATTGTTAAACATCAAATAAAGTGTTGTAGTATTGAAGATTTTCTTAATGCTGCTGCTGCTGCCGTTGTTGTCTTGGCTCATCTACTCGGTTCTGGTCTAAACTGGTGTGATGATGTTCTGATGTTTGTGTGCTTATTCTTTTCACGTCGTCATTTGCTCGATTGCAAACTCATCTAATCGTCACAGATTGTACAGATTGTGTAGATATTGTGATACATACAATATGGTTCATAATGCTATCCGTCATAGACGAGACTATTCCGAAACAACAACCACTTATTAAATACTTTATACCAGCGACAGCTACAACAAAAAAAAACAAAAAGATAACCAGAAGCTGCCTACACATCATATCAATATGACCAGATTAACACTATTCATACCGTTATGTAGCGAAGTATATAAGACTTACACTAGACCAACTCATATTCAACTATAAATGGATACGAACAAACATTTGAGAAGTGCTCTGTTAATAAATTTGAAGTGCTCGCTATGCATTTAAAATCTAAAGATTCTATAAGAGGGGACGATACACTTGGATCAGCGATAATGAAATTATTTGAAATCTCAATGTTTAAACTTTGTTTCCGTATTAACTTTTTACTAACAACTCAATATTAACGAAGTTACAGTACAGGGTTTTAAATTAATAAAATTAATGATCGCAGACTATATTTTAAAAAAAAAAATCATCATTAACAAAGTTAGTTATAAAAGTTTTCAGTTTTAACTCAGTCGATTCTTTCTGAGAAATATTAGTGATCGCAGATTATCTTCCCTTTTTCGAAAAACTCAATATTATAAAGTCGTAAAAGTTTTTAGTTTCAACTCAATTTTCATACTAAAACTAAATTTTTGTTGAGAAATATTAGTGATCTCAAATTTTAGTTTTTTGTAAAAACTAAATATTAATAAAGTTATAAAGGATTCTAGTTTTAACTCAATTTTCACACTAAAAATCAATTTTTAGCTTTTATTTTGAAACATTTGTACAATATAAATTTATTCAAAGTATTGGCCATTGTTAGCTATGACATTTTCCCATTTTTCTGGCAACATATGGATTCCGAACCAAAAGAACTGATCATCTTTTGAGGCCAATATTGGATATTCTGTTCCAAAGTGAAGCGTATCCCAGATAGAGCGTTCTGCGTTCGATCGAAATAAATAGTAGTCGGAAGGGACGTGGTAGTCTGGACTGTAAAGCGGGTGAGGCAAAACTTCCCAACCACTTCATGCTAAATACTTTTTATCAGGTATGGAATATTACGATTTCATGTCTGGTCGCATATTCTGGTCGTTTTTCGGCCAATGCTCTCTTCAAACGAAGCAGTTGCGTTCGGTACAGATTCCATGTGATGGTCTGGCCAGATTTTAGCAGCTCATAATAGGACACTTTTATTCCAACCAAATACAGATAATTACTTTAGCTCCATGGATATTTGGGTTCGGTGTTGATTCGGGCTTCACATACGATCTCTTACGCTTTGGGTTATCACAAGTAAGGATTTTCATTGCAACTAAGATTAGTTACAAAAATAATTTTTTA